>NW_021166702.1:81501-338408 GCF_004354835.1 Perca flavescens
ATAAAGAAGGAGCAGAGCCCCTGCTGTTGAAAGTGTAGAATAAAAAGCTTACAGCACCGGGTATTCCCAGGCAGTCTCCCATCCAAGTACTGACCCGGCCCTACCTTGCTTAGCTTCTGAGATTAGAGATGAGATTGGGCATGTTCAGGGTGGTATGGACGTAAGCAATTAGAACAGGTGAACACAAGCTATTTAAAGATGGTAAAATGCAATTACACGTGTGGTATAAAGAAGGAGCAGAGCCCCTGCTGTTGTAAAATGGAAATAAAAAGCTTACAGCACCGGGTATTCCCAGGCAGTCACCCATTCAAGTACTGACCCGGCCCTACCCTGCTTAGCTTCCGAGATCAAATGAGATCGGGCATGTTCAGGGTGGTATGGACGTAAGCAATTAGAACAGGTGAACACAAGCTATTTAAAGATGGTAAAATGCAATTACACGTGTGGTATAAAGAAGGAGCAGAGCCCCTGCTGTTGTAAAATGGAAATAAAAAGTTTACAGCACCGGGTATTCCCAGGCAGTCACCCATCCAAGTATTGACCCGGCCCTACCCTGCTTAGCTTCCAAGATCAGACGAGATCGGGCGTGTTCAGGGTGGTAAGGCCTTAAGCAATTAAAACAGGTGAACACAAGCTATTTAAAGATGGTAAAATGCAATTACACGTGTGGTATAAAGAAGGAGCAGAGCCCCTGCTGTTGAAAGTGTAGAATAAAAAGCTTACAGCACCGGGTATTCCCAGGCAGTCTCCCATCCAAGTACTGACCCGGCCCTACCTTGCTTAGCTTCCGAGATCAGACGTGTTCAAGGTGGTATGGACGTAAGCAATTAGAACAGGTGAACACAAGCTATTTAAAGATGGTAAAATGGCAACCCAGTATCACGCCTAAGCGTGTAATACACCCGCTGGTCCACTGGGTTTTGCGTGTCAGTGTCACGGTTTGCCTCGCCGAGGCGTGAACATTACACGCATTATGAAGGTACTATACCAGCAGGGGGCGATACTTTTCCTCAATGCCAACAATTCCCGCCGACCAAAGAGAAGAATAGTATATTCCAACTTCCTTCCCTACCAGGTAAGAGGAAGATACATCCTTGATAGATTAATGTATTTTAAGTAATGAATTGCTTTTGTTTCAACTGTGTTAACTATATTACCTGTAAGTGTTGCCATGTTAATTTAATTTCGTGGTAGAAAGCCGAAGGTTATTAACGTTAGAGATGGGAATTGAAGGATTTAGGAAATAAGTAGCATAAATAAGCTAGCGCTAGCTCGTTTTAGCATTCCAACGTTAGCTAAAAGGCTAGCTTTATATAGTTTTAATTCATTAATGGCTTTTGTTTAAACTGTTATAGATTGTCTATGAGTGTTGCCATGTTAATTGCATTGCGGTAGAGAGCTGAAGGTTATTAACTAGCTAATAAGGTAACGTGATTTACATGAATACCTAACGTTAGCTCTATCGTTAGCTGCTGAAAGGCTATCTTGACAGGTCCGACGCGATCCGTCGGAACTGGTCATGTCGTGTCCGGTTGGATCTATTTAAGCAATCATTTATCCTTATTTTGCGTACTTTCAATAATGCTGTAAAGTGTTGTAAACATAGTTTTAGCCTACGTTACCTCTGACATTATGTGTATTCGTGAACTGTAACGTTAGAGCTTTGTAATAGTGAGCTCAAATAGCAAACGTTACTGTCCCTTATTTTGCTAATATTCATGCAGTTTACATGTTGAGTATGACTAAATACAAATTGTTTACATTAATCAACATCTCCATCAAGGTTATCTTTTTTTCATTTTGATACACTTCTGTATTTTTAATGTGAGAAATTCATGCTTGCTGCAAGATAAATAACCATGTTGTGTTTTTATTTTCCTCTCTTTGACAGCTCCTGTTACCAACCACCCTTATCCCTATTACATCCACCTCTACAGTACCTGCTTTAATAATAAACCAACGGCTCTTTTAAGAGCCACTCCTAATATTTTCAAGACACACACACACACACAGACATTTTCTCTCTCTCTCTGTCTCTCTCTCTGTCTCTCTCTCTCTGTCTCTCGTTCACTCTCTCTGTCTTGCGCTTGCGCCAGCGCTGCGATCTCCTCTAGAAGGCCTACTGTCTTCAAGTAAGTATTGTCATTCTATTCCTTCTTTTGTATTTCACATTACTGTCTTACTGACCAAAAAACACAGTGCATGAACATTTGAACATGCCTATGGCATTCTTTTTTTTCTGACAATGTTTTTGTCTCACTTATTGGCCTATTATCTTCAAGTGAGTATTGTCATTGTATTCCTTGTATATTCTTTCACATAAGGGACTTGAAAACATTATACTGCGCGGCCTTCATATTTAACCACATTCTGTCTAATACAAGCTGCATCATGTCAAAATGCTTTAACGTAATTTACAGAAATATCGTTAGTCTAATATTAACATTTTGATTTCTGATTTGGTAACAAAATGCTTGCACACGTAAAAGTCAAGCATGATGTTAGGTTAGTCGATCACAGTCTTCCCATTCTTTCTGCTGATTTCTCACGCCTGTATCCACGTCTTCATAAAGCTGCTTACACACCGACCAGACGGCTGACCGTTGACAGAAAAGTCAGTCGAAATGATCAGTCTTCGTGTTGGTCCAAAAAGTGCCACAGAACACACCAAAGAGATGAGACGTAAAACATCTCTATAACAGCAGGCGGCGCTAATCTGTAATGTTGCCCAAGAAATGAAAACCGGCAGCTGATTGGACGAACGCGTCACATGGGTTTGTTTTCTCCGGAAATTCAAAGCCAGACTGTCATGGCGGCTCGTTGAGAATACGATCTCATGTTGTACTAAAATAGTTCACCAAAACGTGTTTCTGAAAACATTTTAAGGAGAAATAGGCCGTGATGCAGTTGCTGAATCTGTCTTCATTTCAGATCAACAACGGGAAACACCGAACAGATTCGAGTCACTGACCTCGCCAGACTGTCCAACGGCTGATAATCTCCTTGGTGTGTCAGCAGCTTAAGAGTTTTTTCATTTTGGCAGCTTATATTTCGTAGTTATGGGTTTCTTTACCTTGTTGGTAGATAAAATCAATTTGAAGCGCTTGTCAATTCAGCTTTGCCTGTGGGCAGTAAAATAAAATAGTGTTTTTTTTTTTTTAATAATGAACCATGTGAACATGTTCTAGTAGAAACACAATGTGTCTGTGTGTGTATTTATGTATGTATATATATATATATATATATATATATATATATATATATATATATATATATATATATATATATATATATATATATATATATGTATGTATATATGTATATGTTTGTATGTGTATATATATATATATATATATATATATATATATATATATATATATGTGTGTGTGTGTACCTACCTACCTGCTATTGGTTCTCATGACATCCCTATTTATCATAATCTTTTTTGTGTCCCTTTCTGTTTGTCTTACTGTATTTCTGATAGAAATGCCAGGTCAGGGGACAACTTTAAGAAAGTGTGTGGTCTGCCACACAGAAATCAATGTCGCGTGCAAAACTTGCAAGGCATGCAAAGCAAAGCAACCTCAAAAGCTAAGGCTAAAAAAAAAATTAGACAAATTTGATGAAAAGCGGGAGAGCTGGGTCCATACCCACCAAAAAAATCGGACCACCTCCCACATCGTGGATGAAGCTTCTATGCTGGTATGTAATTGCTTTTATTATTTCCATGCAGTTAAGTTACACAGTGTTGCTCTGTACATTTTCATGTTAATTTATTTTACTGTCGTGTGTGTGTGTGTGTGTGTGTGTGTGTGTGTGTGTGTGTGTGTGTGTGTGTAGCTTGAAAAATTGCAGGCCCTGGGTGTAAGGGCTGTAATAGTTTTGTCCAAGCCCGGAAGAAAAGAGAATGCCTGGGTTTCAGAGGTTTTGGCACCCCGTTGTCAACTGACAGACACTTCTAAAAAGTGTCTTGAAAGAATAAAGACACTCTATGAACTTGTTATTCAAGGTAAGAATGTTCTGTTATTTACAAAAAAACATTATTGTATTTGATGGCTTGTGTTCCTGTCACAGATAATGCTGTGGTTGCCTTCTCTCAACTAATGGAGCAATCACATTTATAATTATGCTTTTTAAACTTAACTTATTGAGATATGTTAAAAACATACCAGCTAGCTATTTGCTGCTCAAATTTAAGTATCACTAAAAAAAGAATACTTGTTTCAGCTTGGTTGGCAAGCAACACAGCAAAACATGCAGTCTCTCTTTTGGTTTTTACCTCTTAATCAGCTAAAGTACAACTGTAAATAATCAGTTGGTGCTAGACTAGTTAAATGACTCATTTATGTCAAACAAATTAAATTGTTGCCTTTTTTTAAGTGTTAACAGTTTCTGGTAGAGTAAATTATACAGCTATTGTTGAAGACTCAAAAGTGTGCTGCTGCAATTGTTTTACCATGGAGGAAGGATACCATAGCAGATCAAACTATAGAGCCATGTTGGTGGCTGATTTAAATGAGCTATTAGGTATTTTCATTACAGTTTTTTTTGTTTCAGGCCTCTTCAAAATTCTTTACTTGTCTCTACTACTGTGAAGACATAAGTATGACAAAGAAGTGAGAAGATAATGGATTTTGAGAAAACAATTTGAATTCTTGTGAACCATGTTAACATTTCTTGAAACAAATCCTAGCCAAAGTCAAACCTGCAAAATAGGATACCACAGGAAAGGCAGGGTTTAATATGACATCATAAAAATAACCCTTTTAAGATACAGCTAATTAATTCACAACAGTCTTCATCACAGGGAACTTTATCTTAAAATAGTCCAAGTATTATTACTGTTAATCATTTAATACTCCTCCAATGAAGGCTGGACCCCACAAGTTGCTGCAGGACATTCATCATCCCCAGTTGAACCTCAAACTACACCTCAACTGGCTCCACCAACAACACAGGTTGCTGTTGCCCAGCCTCATCCCCCTGCAGCTCCACCTACACCTCAACTGGCTCCACCAACAACACAGGTTGCTGTTGCCCAGCCTCATCCCCCTGCAGCTCCACCTACACCCCCAAAGTCTTTGATTTTATCAGTAGCCTCCACTGGAGCCTCCCAAGTTTGTCAAGAAAAAGGTAAGCATAAGTAAGGGATAATGTAGAGTGAGGCATTATCCTGCCTATTACATGGTTACTTAACTAAATAAATAATAAATAAATAATTTGACACCAAATATTAATTTAAAAACGATAGTATTGCTACCGATAAAGAAAAAGGTATGTTCCGTCTCTATGGTTGGTATCCTGCGTCCATAGCAACGTAAACTGTAGCTGTTTAATATAACCCTCCGTCAGTCACTCAACACCACAGTATCTCCTCCTCCATGCTTGGCATCAGTGTGTGTGCCTACCAGATAGCCAGCTGTTTGCAGCACATGCATTTCTGGCAAAAGCCAGGGTCCAACATGCATTTAATCCCCCAATTACAGGCTGTGGTAGTAGCTTTCTATTTTACCTCCAAAATAAGTCAGGCTGTAATGGGGTGATGCCCTGCTATCGCTAGCTAGGTGGAGAAAACTCCTTCATCCAGCTGCTGTTTTAATCAGGGCGGGTTGACTGAACTGAACATTTCCATTGATGGTGAAATGAGACGTGAAAAGTGAATGGGACTATTTATGTTGACGTTTCTGTCCTCATTCATCTTGTTTGTGACACACTTGTAAAAACGATGTTGCAATGTTACTAATTAGCGTTGTTGTCCCGATGGCTGAAGTTACTGCGTAGCTATCATAGACTGTATGAACAAATGTAGCGATAGGCACTCACCACTTATGCTGCCATTGCCTGAATTGCAGGAGTTGCTCGCTCCACTTTTCCCCACATCTTCCCCACTTCTTTTTTCAGCAGATTGATGGCGACCATGGCGACACCCTGCTATGCATGGCAACGGTCTGTTATACTTTGCAACAGTCTGTTTTAAAGAAATAGCAGACCATTGAATGCCGTCAAATTCAACTAAGATGTGTAATAACAGGTTCTATATGAAGAGTACTGGAAATAAGTTCTAAGCCCCTCACAATACATCCTGTTCCTGCTAACAGCAGAGCCTGGTTATCCTAAAGGGTGTAATTTCTGTATCCAGTAAACACTTTGCACTGCCTTCAGTCCCAGATGAAGAAAGTATTAATTGCAAGCCTTCGTGTTAACTCATATTCCAAAATTGTCAGACCCCTAATGAAAGACATTGGGTCCATAATTAATATCAGAGGGCCAATAAAGACCATCTCAATTGTAAACTGTCTTAATAAATTGTTTGTTTGTTTTCCCTGTAATCAACAGGTGACAGTGTTGAAGGAGGCTGTCCAGCTCCCAGTAGAGTGGTGTCACGTAAAAGAAAAGGTTTGTTCATTTACTGTGTGTGTGTGTGTGTGTGTAAATCTATGCATTTTGAATTGAAATTCATTGTTGGGAGTCCTCATTATTGCTGTATTTGCATTAGTGGTTGTAACCTATTATGTTTTGGCGATGCATCCACATTTATTTATTTATTTGGTAAGCTTGACATTTAAATTAATCAAGCTAAATTTAATCTGTGGTCTCTTTCCCCATTAACTACTGCCATTCCATCAATAAGAAATGTCTTTTCCCCAAAAGCTGGTATCTGCCGTGAGAATATGTTCCACAACTCCTGACACCACAATGACTTTTACTGATTAGGATTCATGGGGTTTCGACAATGAATGCCAACATATTTCTCCTATTGCCTAATCTTATAGTATATAAATAAGGGTTAATTTACTTATAGCTTACTTATAGTTAACTTATTAGGGTTGCCTCCACTTATACCATGGTCACTTTTTTTTTTTTAAACAATTACTATGTTTCAATGGTTACGCCTGAGGCATTACATTCACGTTCCATAAGGTTCTTATGCAATGCAAACAGTGTTCACTGCTCCAGTAAATAGAACCAACCTTAGATATGACTTGCCACACAGAAACGGGGGATATTTGTTGTCCATTCAGCTCATAAACCCTTTTTTTTTAGCACTAGTTAGAAAGCCAACATGTTTTGCCTTGGATAACATTTTTTTTTTAAATAGTAAATAAATTAATTTATTATACTTATGTTTTTATTGACACTATGTGACACCCTGCAGCCAATAAGAATCAAGTATTCACCCAGACCATTGTATAGAGTAACTTACCAGTGTTGCATTCACATTTTGTACAAGAATAACTTTGATATAAGAAAACTCGATAAGTAATGTTTTTTCAATAATCTCCTATAATTCTGTAAAGGCTTGTTCAGTGTAGTAAGCTTGTTAATATATTTTTCCTTTCAGAATGCCTACACACACTGACAGGGAGCCAGGATTTTTACCCTGTGAAGAGGGTTGCCAAATGCAAAGTTGTTAAGGTTAATGATAAATAAGGCATCACGTAGCTCCTTCCGTTGTCATAAGAAATTCAAAATTAAATTAAGTGAAAATATGTTTTGCAGTTTATGCGTTCCCTTTCGTTAAATGTTTTCAAAGGCCCTTTTCAACTGTAAGGACTTGACTGTACTTGCTGTATAGTCAATTTCATATATAATGAAGTGTTTCATTTAGCAAAAACACGATTCCAGTTAAATTTCCTGGAATCAGATTTTGATTTGATTTTGCTGTTTAACACAGCTTTCAATCAAAGTTGTATTGTTTTAGGCAGGAGCCCAACTTGTCTCTTACAAATGAAAATGTATATTTCTCAAGAATTTAGGAGAGCTGGGTGTCGAGTGCACACCTTAGCAAGTTGGTTCTTCATACAGTGTAAGAGGAAAAAAAGCAATTGCTGAACTTCACACCAAATGGAAATTCTGAAGATACAGATTGTACCAGTCGAAAAGGGTCGATTAATTAATTAAAAGCATATTTTAGAGAATAGTATAACTGTTAAGACAAATTTAAAGTTTATAAAACTCACTGTTTTATAGGGCAAAAAATGAAGCAGGTCGAGTGGGAGCCATGCAAACTCTGGTATGTATGACTTTTCATGGTTAACACATTGTCAATTAGTGCAACAAATACAAGTTAATGACTAAATGTATGTACATTTCTAAGTTAAAGTTAGTCTATATAGGTGCTTAAACACTACTTATGAAAACTAATTTAGTATACCCTACATACATCTTATACCTCTTTCACACGGTGACCAGGGTTGGACCCTGATTATATGTTCAGCCAGTCAACGTGGGTAAATCCCCTGGTCATGACATCACCTGGGTAGCCGAGAGCCACGCATAACAATTACTTTAAGATATAGAAATGGGCAGAGCTTTACACGTCATATTCAGTGAACAGCTAACATCACATACTCCATCCAGCTGTATACCAGCAGAACTCATATTTTGTAGCTACTTGAATCTGTTATTGTGTAGTTGAGAGAGATAAATAAAGCTTAGTAATGATTGTTTCGCAGTGATTATGTTCTAAAGCACACATAAATAACCATCAGACACTTAAATTATTTTGTGCAGATGATTTCTCCTCCGCTGCAATGGAAAAGCAAATAGGTTACTATAGTATCGTTTTTTTTTTTTTATCACTTTAAGATGAGGGAAGACTATTTCTCTTTGTTTGATTTATTTTATAGTACGCTCAAGAACCGCCCACCTGCTTGCTGGTTGTTAACGTTAAGGTAATCAGGTGTTCACATACACAGTCTACTTAGCGATGAGTAAGAGGGAGAGATTGATTCATGTTTTCATGTTTTTGCACTTACGTTAATGATACAACACCACCATAACTCAAATACCAGCTAACAGCCGGGTTTAAAAAATCTCTTTACAAAATCACTTTTTTACACGGTTGAAAAACCCGGCAGAAAGCACAGTGAGAAAACATCTGTATTGTATCATAGTATGCGGCTGACTCCCCCTCTATAATCCCGGCTGTTAGCGAACGATTTACATATTTTTATGATGTAACGCTGGATTTTTACAGACTGTTTTTGTTTTTTGGATTAAAAACCTTTCTGAAGGATATTCCTCATTTGTTTTGATGATGGTAGAGTTAATTAAAGGTGACACAAAAAGTACCTTAAATCTTACTTAACACTTCATAATAAGAGCTATATATACACACACACACACATATAATCACGGTTTGGAATGCAATATATATATATATATATATGTGTATATATATATATATATATATATATATATATATATATATATATATATATATATATATATATATATATATATATATATATATACATATATATATATATATATATATATATATATTGCATTCAAACCGTGATTCACATCATAAACTCAATGAATTATTGTACACAGTAACATTGGAATATTATACTATGGTAACAGCTACAGGAAGTCTAAATTTGTCTCATTGTGTCTACATTTTATCTGCATAACTCAAACTCAAACTTTCCTTTTTGTTTTACAGTGGAAAGAAGTGGCCATTGGAGTGGGTGCTGGATGACAACACTTGTTAGTGCTTCCATTGTAGGTGCCATTGGTGTGTGGAGATCTGCTATGAGTCGTCGAGTTTGCCGTTAGGCGCAGCGATCAGGGTTGGGGATGTGACAATTTTAGACGAGTGAGGGAGGAGCCATCAACGCTACTTACACTCTACATTACGTTACACACTTTTACTGGCAATCACATCAAAGCCACGCCCTAAAACACCCCCTGCTTTATTGCTGACCATTTAAAAAATGAACATCATTCTGTGTTGCAGAAGACTTAAAACTAGCGTTTGAGACCATAAACTCATAATGAAAATGTTTACTGAGGTCATGAATCAAGTTAGAAGTGGCTGACTTTCTCCTAGACTTCTACAGGTTTAAGACACTAACGCATTTGCATCGGATGCTTTTTACAGTATTTATAGAAACCATACTGGCTATGTTAATATTGAATAGTAAATTATATTGTTTCTATCCTCTAAGCTAAGGTTGTATTTCAGTTTACTGCACTTTATTCAATAAAACAGACAAATGAACTTGTTTCTTTTTTTTTAGTATCACACCTTTTAATTGAATAGTCTACTTCAGTTTTATCAACATCCAAGATAACCTAAAATATATCTGGGAATTTGGTCAAACAATAGTTTCAAAAAACAGGGTCAACATTCTTAGCTGTGGCATCCTTAAAATGTCTATAGTATATGAAACCATACTGGCTATCCTATGAATAGTAAATTATACAAGTTGTGCTAGATTTTCAAGCCGTTGCGCTTGTTTCCAGGACTAATTGGGGCAAAGACGGACGTTCCACGGAAAATTTGGGAGGATAAAATCTCAGATTGTCGCCACATAATTATATATATATATATTTATATATATATCTTATATATATATATATATATATATATATATATATATATATATATATATATATTCGTGGTATTTACAAAGACTGTCAGTAAGAGCGCGTCTCTATTCTGCGGGGAAATTCTCCGCCTCTTAAAAGCAGCAGGTCTAAACCAGCCGCAGTCGAGTTTCCTCGTGAGACCTTTATGCCGCTGGTGAAATGGCAACAGTAATCTGAGCAAGACGAAGACATGGGCGAGGCTGAAAATGTTTTAACACAAGAATCACACTTTGTCAGTGAACACAACATCATTTAGCGTTACAGATCAAGCAGCCGTGCAATATTAGAGTTACTGGAAGAAATCAAAGATGACATTGAATCTCCGACTCAGCGTTCACATCCCATTCCAGCAGTTGTTAAACTCCTCGCTACATTACAGATATATCGGCATCAGGATCATTTAAACAGTCCTAGCATCAGCAGTGGGAATATGCAGTCCCAGCCATATCATAGCACAAGTACCGCTTCGCTACAGCGCAATCACGGTATAGTGGGCGGAGAAAGACGCTGATTGGCTGATGGGTGTCAGGGTTGATAAATACTACGCCAAAATGTGGAAGCATAGCGTGCGCTATTACCAAACTCGCATAAACAGCGCGCAGCGCAAACTGCGCTTAGTGTTAGTAAATTAGGCCCTAAGACTTTAAGGTCCCTATCTTGCACCCAGCGCAATTGCCTTTGTACACGCTGCTCTTCTCTGCCTCTCCCGTGAAATGCGTTGTTTGTTTGATGTGTATCTGTGTGTGTGTGTGTGTGTGTGTGTGTGTGTGTGTGTGTGTGTGTGTCTTTATGTGGTCTTTCTGCACCTGCTATTCCAACACAAAGTTACCAAATTGTTACATTTCAAGCACTTTCACCTGTTTTGATTAAGTTCTAAGAAATAAGCACAACTGCATAATTGAATTTCCTTGTTTTTTTAACAAAAAAACGACAATGATCATATGATCATAAATGTGATCTCACAGGGGTAGCCTAAATGGCAAATATGAACCATAAATGATGTATCATTGGTAATTGAGCTAAATCTGTTACATTAGGCTACATTATTAAATTTGTGTATAAAATATGAACACTACACAAGGGTTAAGGCTTCCAAACAGGATTTAGTTTGGATGTTCTACCTCTGTTAGGAGCACCTCGATCTCACAATCACTGACTCGTGTTTTTTCCCCATTTTTTCCATTTCGTGATTGGTGATCGAGGGCTCCTTTCAAGGCTGAAATATACATTGATTGATTAACATGGACCTTATTAGGACAAATATGGGACGACCTTGGGAGGAGCGTGAGGCTCGTGCAGGACCGCATAAGGTAACGCACGTCCGTATTTATAACGAGAAGAGTGCGAACCGGTGTGCGCCGAAGTATAAGCTCTTCTGGAAGAAGATACAGGGTAAACCAATGTAAACTCGACATTATTTTAAACTAGGCCTGATTTGGACCTGCCTCAATTGAAACTTAAAATAATTTTTTCAGGCTCCAGGGGTTGTGCAATTGCTTCATTATATGGTGCATAAGGTTAGGTTGCCTTAATCACTCTTTGTGAAAGATCAGCAATAGATTTTGGCTGTGATATGCTTCCACTATGTTTGAGTTTTTTTTAATTTAAAGTATATGCCAGCTGTATGATAAAACAATATGTCACATGTTATTTTGACAAATATACAATATTATACAATAAAGTATCGCCTGCAAAGTGGTCTCCATGATGTAGTAAAAATTAAAACCTTGTCGTAAGACTATACTAAACACATCGTTGGAAAGGTCTCAACCTGGAGAGAAACATATGTCAGTCTGAAGAGGATACATTACTCCTGCTTGGAAATATTGACCTCTGAACCTTGAACCCAGTCCATGTTTGAAGGCCTGTCATTTAGCAACAGAAGGTTCTACACACATAAGACCAGCTGTTATAAAAAGCTCTGGACCTCAGCTATCATGTAGATATGGTCTCCAAAGTTTACCCACTGTAAGCACTGTCAAATATGGTAATAAGCTATTTTCACCAATTTAACGATTACATTTTAAAAATCTGATGACACCAGTGTGTTTTCCATCCCAAAAAACCTCAGAGTGTATCCAAAATTACACACTGCCAACTTCTAATTATGAGAAATATACCAATATATTTCAAAACTACAACTCCCACTAGATACGCGCCCCAGAATCTGTTACAAACCAGTATACTTGTAGTTCTTCCGGGGTGGACGTGTTCGACTCCGGTTTCTGCTGCCCGCCGTGGATGGGCTTCATTCCGTTCAGATTGATGCCGTCCGCCGGGCTGACCGAGCACACATTACATGAGACAAATACATGAAACTGTATTTTATTATTATTGTTATCATTATTGTTTACATCCTCACATACAACGTTAGACAAATAAATCAATATACTTGTGATATGTATTTTTGTAATATGTATTTTGTCTTTCGGATCCGCAATTACTACGTCACGTCCGGCGGATGCCCGGTTAAGTAAACGTTAGCCTATTATCTTATATACTGTGTATGGTTATTAGACGGTACTTAACTTACTGGAAAAACTAAGCTACGGTTGCTGGTGACAAAATCACTCATTTAATATCCACATTGAAGCGATTCTGCCGTTAAAGCACTGCCTGATCGCTGTCCGATTCTATGACATGAATGAATGATGCATTGTGGGATATGGAATTTGAGTGCGCTCCCCTTGTACCGTAGTGTTTGTTTACAGCAGCATACTACGGTATATTTCACCAGTAATAAGACCAAAATAATGTAATTGAATTAAATAAATTAATACCATGATGTAAAATGTAAATGTAGATTAATGTAACGTTATAGTTTTAAAATATCAATTTAGCAATCCAGTATCCCTGGTAATAGAACCCAAATATGAACACCCCTTGTGTTAATTATTGTATTCAGAGCAGTCCTTCAGCAGGATGATGAAAAATATATTTATTCTAATGTTATGCAATAATTAATACAATATCTAACTATATACTTACTTGACATCCAAAATGTCAAAATGCTATTTCGTCTGAAAATTATTTTTACTTATTTTAAACACCCTGTATACAACTGGCATACAATGTTAAAAGAAAAATGACAAATCAGTTATTTCGCACATATTATATTTTCATGAAGACATTAGCATAAACAAGGTTACATGCACTTACACTAACACATTGTTTTATTCCTGCAGTAACGGCATTGGGAAATGTGTTGATTTTTTTAACAGTAACAGCATTATAAACAGGAAACACTACATCAAAACTCATGGGTAATGATCGTCATTTTTTAAAAATAAGTTAAATGTAGTAGCATGTACCTTCAATTCAAATGACCCACATTGTCACTATGAATAACAATATACTGGATTATGCAATAAAACAAAAAAAACTAGGGCACACGTACAGTATCTACAACAGGGTTTTTCACATTTTTAAATGACGATTAATTCTACAGTTAAGAGCATCTGCCCCCAAACAGATGGGGCAGATACGGTAAAGATATCTTTAACGTAGTTATTTAAATATGATTATCTCTTTGCCTTTTGGACATTCATGTTGCAGTTATGCGTGTCATACGATCAATGCTGTTTCATACAGTGGCCGACCTGGGCAAATGCGCTACAGTTGTTCAAAGCAGTTATGCTAGCAGAAACATGCAGTGAAGATTCCAAACCCCCAAAACATATGCAACTTAAACACGGCATATCTAGTCAAAACAGTTCTACTTGTCTAAAAAGGAGTGCTAAGTGAAACAGCATGACATGATATATATACAATATTGTTTGGGATCACTTTCAGAGCGATTTGATGGACGATAGTTATAGATAAATAACACTGAAAGCCAACCAAATGTACAACACGACATGGCAGATGTAACTGCAGAGAAATTACAATTACTACATTGTCATTGTAAAAATGAATTTAAAAAGTTTGCGTGGTGTGACTCATCCTCTAGGTGTGGTCAATCTCTGTTAATGCACTTGTATTCAGTGTTTGTTTTTTAGTTAATTTGTGTTTAGAGCAGTTTGCAGTTGCGTATTAGTTTAGGCATTTAGCAACATTTTTTCATTTGCAGCACATATTTGTCGTTGTATTGGTTTTGGATTTTTGTATGTGTTGTTTCAAATTTTCCTGAATATTGGGTCAGATTTATGTCATATGATAAAACATGCTCACAAGCAAATTATATACTGTATGCTGCGCACAGATTTTAGTCTTTGCATAACAATTTTACATCCAAGAGTTGTGCAGGTAGCTGAGAGCGTGACACAAAACATAGGAAGAGTTACATAATGACATCTTCATGTATGAAACTACACAGTACGCGCACAGAGCAGCCACCTCGTGTGAGGAAGTGTCTGCTCTGAGAGAGCTGGAGGGCAGACATGCTCTTGCAGGGAAGATTATATCGCGCTTGACATACATAAATCAGATGCAATACCTTTCCATCTATAAAGCTAGTGTTTCGAAAAACTGGTTTACACTGCCTCAAAATCACTCTCATCTGAACTCTCATATACATGTTCTTTGTCGTCCTCCGGTATGTCCTCGGGTCCGTCCTCAAGCAGAGAAGCAGCATTCGGTCCTAAAGCCTGGCTGTACCTTGAGCTAACGACTTGGAACTTCTCCTCCACATCAGCAAGCCTTTTCTGATGAAGACTCAGCAGCCCACGATGCCCCTCTTCACTTAAACTGCCTAGAAGGAAAATGAAAAGAGGTGTGACAATACCTCAATTGAGTTAGTGTAGTTCAGCTAGTCATTAACTTTACTGAATGAACTACAGATAATTTAGATTTAGCAACAAGGATGTAATACCCGAGGACCTCAAAGTGATAGTCCAGGTCATATAGGCTTCCCTGTTGCGAGAATGGGCACATTTATTCAAATATGATTTTGTTATCATCAATGGACATTGAAACTGCACTGAGTGATTTCAGAAGCTGTTTTTTTCAATTCTGAAAAATAACCTGTGTTTTATGGAGACTTGTGTACCCCAATTATAAAAACACTAAGTTACTAGGCCCAGCTAATTTTACACCTTAATTTATACTTCTGCAGAGGCTCCACGCAGACCTTTTGCCATCCACTACCTCACTAGTATCTCTACTACTGAGCAAATTACAAAACAATGAACAAAGAGATCATTTAGCAACAGTGACTATAAACTACCACTTGATTTTATAAAGTGAACCTTCTGTAGCACTATATTATCATTGCCTGTAAAGTATAGTGTGTCTTTGCACTGAAAAACAATTGACGAGGTTTGGCCATGTAAATTTCAGTTGAGCGGTTGTTGTTAATGTTGCGCTGTCCCTCAAGTACAGCGCACTGGATGGTTAAGGACCACTGACAAAAGGTCATGGTGTCAGTCAAATCAATAGGCAGGACCTGCAGCACAAGTTGCTTAAGAATTTATAGTGTCACTGTAAGGAGAACATAAAAATGTAATTTGGCTTCTTACCACTGTTCCTGCCAGAAGACATTTCGGACATCATTTTATGGAGACTCCAGGCCAGCTTTCTGAGGTAGGTGCAGTGCTGTCTCATCTCCCTCATCAAAATGATCTTTTCCTCTTGAAGCCGCATTTTTGACATGTAAACATCAAAAATCTTCTTCTTCGTAAGGATATTGCTCGATTCTGAAATCACAAAAATAACATCCTTTGAACACAAGTTTGACTTACAGAAAGCATACCTGTTAAAAGATAAGTAGTGTATGCAAAACCTAGCCTGAAATCCAAACCCAAATCCGAAAGATTAAGGGTCTGGCAATGAGTAATGAAAATGGCCCAACTCCTAGGCAAAACCCATAAATACTAGCAATACACACATAGAGAAATTGTTCAATACCTCTGCTGTGCACTTCCCACGGCCATATTAGACAGTCTGCCCCACTGTCTCCTTCCACCACAGAGAGTCTGCTTTCCACCTTATCCTCAAGGATGCGCTCCTCATCTGCAACCTGCTCATTGTACAGCTTGATTTTGTCAAACAGTTTTTTTTCTTCTCTTCCCCAATTTCCTTCGTCGCAACTGTCGGATTTTGTTGCTGTCTATAGTTACAAAATAGAGAAAACATAATGCACAATTATGTGTATGCAGATATGATACATGCAATACTGTTAAAGCCTTATACTTAAAATCATTTAACAATTGATAAATCAAAAAGAAAAACAAATGAATTAAAAGACAAAATAGCCCTAGTATCTGTAAAATTCAAAAGAAATAGATTTTAAAACTAAAGACTTGTAGATACTAAGGGTGGGGAAAAAAAAATCGATACAGCAGAGTTTCGCAATATTTTCCGTGGCAATACTGTATCGATACACAGACGCAAGTATCGATCTATTATCATATATGTGTTGGTCAGTCTGTCTGCTTGACAATCCCCATTTTACAGCAATAAACTGAAGTGAGATGAACAAACAGAGAAATGTATCTTTTAGATAAAACAGATGTTGACAAAGTGTCCTTTGGGGACATCATTTGAAATTGGGAAAAATTTCAAGTTGGACAAAAAGGTAAGAAATTGCAATATATCGCAGAATATTGCAATATGTTTAAAATCACAATAATATTGTATCGTGACACAAGTATCGTGCTGATATCGTATCGTGAGGCCTCTGGTGATTCCCACCCCTAGTAGATACAGAAATAAACAATCCAGACAAGATATCTGCAAGTGATATAAATGACAAGATTAGATCAGTTATCAACATACCAGTCTGATTATAAAGGCTGGCTTTTCTGTGATGAACCGCAAGGAACATTTCTTCAATTGATTCCTGAAGAGGTTGTTGGTCATCACATCTGGTACCTGCAGAATCTTAAAATACAAAAGCAATATAAACAACAAAAAAAAAAAAATCTGATCGATCTTTTAGGTTGTACAAGCAAAAGCTAATGGCTGGGGAAGGAGCAGGAGGTGCAGGGCCATGCAAGGAAACAAGTCTGAGTCATATACTATAATTGACTATCACAATACATTAGAAAACTATGTAAAAGAATTTCCATAAAATATTATACCATCGGAAGCCCATTCTCTGACATCATGAACCCACTGATGCACCATGTTCTCAGGGCAACCAAGCTGATTGGTCAAATCTTCCAGTCTCTGAGACTCAGCCTCCGCCTTTTCACAAGTCTACAGTAAAAAAAGCAAGATTTTTAAGATGTTATCTTCAAAGGGTAAGACCAATCATAGAGGCTTTATATTGTCTATACAGTATCTAAGACACATTGGTCAAACATGACATTGGTTTTATATGAATATGGTCAGTAAATCTGATCATGTCTCACGTTATCTGGTCAATACCTTGACGTATCTGCTGGATAATGCAAGATGAAGGCCTTCCTGCTTCCGTTGGTTCCATCCAATAGCATGGACTGTTAACATGTCATTCCTGGCTTTTTAAACATAATGAATAAAGTGATGGAGGAAAGTCCCATTAATGGTCATTCAGTTAATCAACTTCTTCACAGTTGAGCTTTAATTTCAGATAAATGTAACAATCATAGGGGATTATTTAGAGTTTTATCTTAAACAAAGATTAGATCGATTTACCATATTTTGTCATGTACTTGGTTGTGAGGGCACAACGAGAGAGGTAGCTGTTTACCATTTCGACCTCCTCCCCTGCAGTTGTACCAGCACCCTCTTGATTTTTGCCACTCCAGATTATCTAACAAATCAGTGTGGACATTTATTTTATAATCATATGTATTATACATAAAAGTTATCGTTTAAATTTGTATGATAAAGAACATGTAGTACCTCACACTTTGTTGAATGGGCCTTGGCATGCATGACAGAAAGGAATGGCCTCATCTGCAGTAAAGGTCTGAGTTCTGACATGGAGACCGACAACTTTTCAAGGTAGGGCCAATACTTGCAAGCAATATCCGTGCAAAAGAACTGTCCATTTGTGGCTGCCTGAAGCTCCTTTTGCAGGAACAGCGTATAAGCAAATATTTCCCCCCTATACATGTTGAGGGCCTTCAATAGCACTCCGTGTCGGCAAACAACCACCTCAATGCCCTCTTCATCCAGTTTACTAGCTCTTCTGGCTGTCTCCCGTGCAGCAGACCACTGACTGGCTCCACAGATTCCTCTGCCGGCAGTCTGCATGACAAAATAGTTTGACAAAATAGTTATGCTTATAACAAAAACAAAAACAATTATCCTATGTAATTACTTAATCCATCAGGACTATGGAGTCAGGTTACATTACACCAAAGAGCATCTGTTTAATGATTGGAGACATTAAATATTTACTTTCAAAATACAACTGGAATTCCTTTGGAATACGTCTCCGTGGATTTTGCCAGCCTATACATTTGCAAGTAAATTAGTAAAAAGTCAAATTAAATAGTTATAAAATATTTTTACTTGAGGCAACTATTATCCACGCTGATCTTACCCTTCCAAATTGACAGGTCCTCTTCTCCAACATCCGCAAAAAACCCTGACGCGACAAACTGGGAGCCACAGTTTTCAACTCTTCAAATGAAGTAAAGACATCCATTGAAAACAATGTGTCAGCATTCACAGATGCTGGCCAGTACCCACTGCGGCCTTCCAGAGGAGATCGCAGCGCTGGCGCAAGCACAAGACAGAGAGTGTGAACGAGAGAAAGAGAGAGAGAGAAAGAGAGAGAGACAGAGAGAGAGAAAGAGAGAGAGAAAGAGAGACAGAGACAGAGAGAGACAGAGAGAAAGAGAAAATGTGTGTGTGTGTGTGTGTGTGTGTGTGTGTGTGTCTGTGTTGAAAATATTAGGAGTGGTTCTTAAAAGAGCCGTTGGTTTATTAATAAAGGAGGTACTGTAGAGGTGGATGTAATAGGGATAAGGGTGGTTGGTAACAGGAGCTGTCAAAGAGAGGAAAATAAAAACAAAACATGGTTATTTATCTGGCAGCAAGCATGAATTTCTCACATTAAAAATACAGAAGTGTATCAAAATGAAAAAAAAAGATAACCTTGATGGAGATGTTGATTAATGTAAACAATTTGTATTTAGTCATACTCAACATGTAAACTGCATGAATATTAGCAAAATAAGGGACAGTAACGTTTGCTATTTGAGCTCACTATTACAAAGCTCTAACGTTACAGTTCACGAATACACATAATGTCAGAGGTAACGTAGGCTAAAACTATGTTTACAACACTTTACAGCATTATTGAAAGTACGCAAAATAAGGATAAACGATTGCTTAAATAGATCCAACGGACACGACATGACCAGTTCCGACGGATCGCGTCGGACCTGTCAAGATAGTTTTTCAGCAGCTAACGTTAGAGCTAACGTTAGCGTATTCATGTAAATCACGTTCCCTTATTAGCTAGTTAATAACCTTCAGCTCGCTACCGCAATGCAATTAACATGGCAACACTCATAGACAATCTATAACAGTTTAAACAAAAGCCATTAATGAATTAAAAATATATAAAGCTAGCCTTTTAGCTAACGTTGGAATGCTAAAACGAGCTAGCGCTAGCTTATTTATGCTACTTATTTCCTAAATCCTTCAATTCCCATCTCTAACGTTAATAACCTTGGCTCTCTACCACGAAATTAAATTAACATGGCAACACTTACAGGTAATATAGCTAACACAGTTGAAACAAAAGCAATTCATTACTTAAAATACATTAATCTATCAAGAATGTATATTCCTCTTACCTGGTAGGGAAGGAAGTTGGAATATACTTTTCTTCTCTTTGGTCGGGGAATTGTTGGCATTGAGGAAAAGTATCGCCCCCTGCTGGTATAGTACCTTCATAATGCGTGTAATGTTCACGCCTCGGCGAGGCAAACCGTGACACTGACACGCAAAACCCAGTGGACCAGCGGGTGTATTACACGCTTAGGCGTGATACTGGGTTGGTGCATCCCGCAGCCAGGCCTCTTGTAAATATGGTAAAAACAGAAATCAGCAGTGTACCTGCAACTCACTTACATTTCTGGCGTTCCTTCACGAGAATGAAAACATCACCAGAGCAGATCTTGACCTTGTTTTGGATAAAGGTAATGCAATGTATAAAGAGGTCAGAAAAAGAGTTAATCACAGCTATCTGACTACTGATGAGCTCCCTCATGAAATACCTGCACGCACGCATACACATTATGTGGACATGGAACAACTTTCTAGATATGGCACATTAGGAGAACCGTTACCTGGAGCTCTAGACAGTTTTCTGGACCTAGAGGCCGGACTCAGCTGCTTGCTATCCGATGTCCAGTATGGTTTGCACCTGATGAGAGTATTATGTATTGCTGTATTCAGAACAAAGTCCGGCAGATACGGTTTCTTTGATCCACACTCCAGAACAGCCAAAGGTTTGCCCCTCTACCCTGGTTCTCGCACTCCTGGTACTGCTGTCATGCTGACTTTCTCAAATCTTGGGGATATGATAGATCGCCTTCTGAAATATCACAGAATGTCAGGTACACAGCCCTCCTGTAACTATGAGTTGAAGCCTGTGGAGTTTTACAATGTGAACACTTCCATCCTGAATACTGCTATCTCAGACAGAGACAGTCAGCCTACAACTCACACTGCTGCTGTATCAACTGCTCTTCAAAAGGAGACAAGCCTTAGTGCTCACATCGGTGACAAATCTGTATATGAAGTATTCACTCATATGGAAACTGAACCAGAAATGTCTAGCCAGATCAGCTTGAATTGTGTTGCATCACACGATGCTGTGCTGAATGATTCAAACTCAACTATTTCAAAGGTAAACACTGATGCAACAGATGTCTCTGATAACATATTACAGGGAGTGTCCACAAACATCACGTCTGTATCTTCTGTGAAACATAAAGAGGTTCATGTCATATTGCCTGATTATAGTCAAACTGAAGCAGAACCATCAACTGAATTTATTGTGAATTCTGTTACATCACACAATGCTACTGACAGTAAGTCAAACTTGACTGCTCCAAATACTGTGGCCAGTGATGACGTCTCGCGTAAACTGAAGAAACTTAATAAACAGCAAAGGAGAAAAATTAAAAGGAGACTATTGCTCTCTGAAAAGCTATCACGAAGACAGGAGAATCAAAAAGGAAAGAAAGGACAAACTATGCTTCAAATGAAACATATAAAGGAAAGAAAAAAATGTTATATAACGATCCGATACCGACAAGAGAGCGAGTTTGAATGAAACAAAGAGAAAGAATAAACAGCTCATACAGAGAAAACCTTGAGTTTAGAAGGAAACAAAGAGAAAGAATGAACAGCTCATACAGAGAAAACCTTGAGTTTAGAAGGAAACAAAGAGAAAGAATGAACAGCTCATACCGAGAAAACCTTGAGTTTCGAATAAGAAAAGAGAAAGAATGACAACGTTTTACAGAAACGACGTTGACTTCAGAGTGAGGCGGCGATCTTACAGTATATGACTCAGCGTTATGCAAATGACAAAGCTTTCAGAGATAGACACAGACAACTAATGAGACAAAGAATGCGAGACCGATTTAAGAACAACCTTCTGTTTAGAAGTATGTTTAAAAGGAGATGTGCAAATAAAATAAAAAGGAAATACAGATGTATAAATCGACAAACATGTGAGAGTGACAGAGAAAATGACAACTCTTTAATCAAAGAGGCCATATCTCTTTTCAGATTGCATATAAACCAAGGTCCGACGTATGTCTGCACTGTCTGCCATAAAGCCTCATTTCCAAACCAAGTCCACCCCTGCACAAGGTCAAATTATGTCAAAAATCCACATATAGTTGCAGCTTGCTTGACAGGGAAGTATGTGCATGTTTGCGATGAAGGCTGTGAACACTGCAAGATGCCTGATGAGAGAAGAAGTGAGTGGATCTGTTACACCTGTCATGATTATCTTAAAGATGGAGCTATGCCAGCTCTCGCTGTAGCCAACAACTTAATGCTTGCTGACATTCCACCTGAGCTGTCAGATCTCAACATATTGGAAAGGCATCTCGCATCCAGATGTATAGCTTTTGCCAAAATAATTCCTCTTCCTAAAGGTCGTCAGAGACTAATACGAGGAAATGTTGTGTGTGTCCCGTCTGAGGTGCAGGAAACGATTGAAGCTTTTTACCCAGACTGAGAAGTGAGTCTCAGGTGATGAGAGTGAAACTGAAGAGACGGTTGTGTTATAAAGGACACCAACTTTTTCAGACAGTTAGTTGGTCAAAGCTCATTCAGGCTCTGCATAAACTCAAAGAGATCCATCCACAGTACGAGGACATAACTATCAGAGATGAGGCTGAGTTATGTGATCCAACACTTCCTGATGATGACGAGGATGATGATGATGATGATGATGATGTGGATACTACAATGAAGAAGGATGATTATGATGAAACTGATTTAATGGAAATTGACAGGTGTGAGAGTAATGCTCTGTGTGAGGCAGAAAATGAGCCTGAAAATGAACAGGATATAGACATGGTGTCATGTGATGGTGAACAACCAAATGAGCAGAGAGATGACGAAGAAGGCGAAATGCCAAATGGTGGTTTTGCTCTTGAGTCATGCCTTCAGCCTTGTGACGTGGCAGAGGAGATTTTATGTTTCAGTGAAGGAATCTATTCTGTTGCGCCTGCCGAAAGAAATAATCCTGTCAGCTTTTTCAAAACACCTAAACTGGAGGCCATGGCTTTCCCTGTACAGTTTCCTACTGGTCAGAACACACTGGATGAACAGAGACCTCTTAAAGTAACACCCAGTAAATATTTCAAAACAAGCGCAGTTTGTGACAGAAATTCATTTGGCAACATCGAGCATGACAATACAGCTAAGGAAAGGAAAACCTTTTACGTTGGATGGAAGAAATATTACCTCGGGAATGTTACAAGACAAACGTGAGGTGGAGAGACTGGTGCGAAACAAAGATGCCGTGAGGTTTATGAAAACGTTTGCGGTGCACGCCAGCTTTTTGGGAGAAAACTACAAGAGATCTTTTTGCCATGATCAGACAGTTGGGAACTCCTACATTCTTCTGTACGTTTTCTGCAGCTGAAATGTGATGGCCTGAGGTTATCGAGGCAATAAAAAGCAGCAAGGTGAAGATGTCGATTTTGAAGGGCTTGACTGGTCAGCTAAGTGTGACATACTGCGAAGCAATCCTGTGACAGCAATGCGCATGTTTGATAAGCGTGTGGAGGCATTATTCAGGGATTTGATCTTATCTCCTGCAGAGCCCCTGGGCAGAGTTGTTGACTTTTTTTACCGAGTTGAGTTTCAGCATCGAGGAAGTCCACACATCCACTGTCTCATATGGGTTGATGGTGCTCCTGTTTTTGAAGAAGACGACGATCAGACTGTGTTAGATTTTGTGTCCAAATACATCACAGCTCAGCTGCCCGACCCGCATTCACAACCTGATCTCTACAAGAAAGTTACCGAAGTGCAGACACACAGCAAAAATCACTCAAGGACATGTTTCAAAAGTCTCAGCTCGGGTTGCAGATTTGGATTTCCTAAACCACCCGTCAGAAACACATTGATAACGAGACCTGGTGAGTGCATCGATCCAGTGGAAGTGGAAAAAGCAAAGCAAAAACTTCAACCACTTAACTTGTTATTGAATGAACCAGACACAGCATCTCTGAGTTTGCAGCAGCTCCTAGCTCAATGCAATCTGACATACAGTGAGTATGAACAATGCCTTAACATGGTGAATAAATCCAGAGCAGTCATTCTGAAGCGTGACCCCAAGGACTGCTGGGTAAATGGATATAATCCACATCTACTTGAAGCCTGGAATGCCAATATTGATGTCAGTTATATACTCAACGCATATTCGTGCATCATTTATCTCACCAGCTACATTACAAAAAAAAGAATCTGGACTTTCTGAGTACCTCAAAACAGTGATCGAAAACTCCAACAGAGAGCACGTCAATGAATGTGATGAAATGAGGGAAATAATGCCGGCATATTCCAAAAAGAGAGGTCAGCGCACAGGAATGTGTGACTCGTGCATGTGGAATTAACATGAAGAAGTGTTCACGTGGTGTCGTATTCATACCGACAGATGACAACGCAGTGAAAATGAGTCGCCCCTCTCGTCCCTGGAAAACACAACCCCTGAATGTTCAGATGTGTGGATGACGTCTTTTTGACAAGTACAAAGCCAGACCTGAAACACCGGAGTTTGAGGAGATGTGTTTGGCTGATTTTGCAGCTACTTGCAGAATTGTCTATGGCAAACAGACGAAAGGTAAAAATGTTTTGCCCCTCCTGAATGAGATGGGATTTGTGCAAAGACGGAAAGACGATAAGCCTGCTATCATCAGGTTTTACCGCCCATCCAAGGAAAAATATCCTGAGAAGTTTTACGGCACGTTACTGAAACTGTACGTTCCCTACCGATCAGAGCAGGAACTGAAAAGACCGTATTACCCCACATATGAGTCATTTTACAGCAATGGATGTATACAACTACCAGGTTGTGATCTTCTGGAGAGTGTCCAACACATTGTGAAACGAAACCAAGATAAATATGAGAAAAACAGTGGCGAGATTGAGAATGCTGTTGAGGAGTTTGAGCAGAACAGAGGTGTGATTGATGAATGGTGTAATCTGGCGCCAGAATCGGAAGTTGTGAGGTTGGAGTGTATTGAAGAGCTGGAGACAAAAGAGCCAGATTGTGAAAATGAACAAGATAATGTCCCAGAATACAGTAATCAGGCTAATGCTGTAACAGAAGTCAGAGCCATCAGAGAGCCACCTGCATTTGATCCCATACTGTTACGCCAAATGTATCAGAATCTGAACAAGAAACAAGCCTGTGTGTTCTATGCAGTTAGAGAGTGGTGCGTAAAGTTTAATCTGTGGCCTAAATCCAGACCAGTTCTTCTTTTACATCAATGGTGGCGCTGGAACAGAAAAGTCTCATTTAATCAAATGCATCTACTCTGAGGCATCTAAGATACTGTGCAAACTGCCGAGACGCGCTGAGGAGGCCGACATATCAAACCCAACTGTCCTGTTGACCGCATTTACTGGAACCGCAGCCTTCAACATATCAGGCACTACGCTGCACTCGTTACTCAAACTGCCCAGAAGCCTAAAACCTCCATTTCAAGGCCTTGGTAACAATTTGGATGAAGTCAGATCTGAACTTTTAAATGCTGAGATCATCATCATTGATGAAGTGTCCATGGTTTCAAAGCCCCTTTTTGCCTACGTTGATGCAAGACTCAAACAGATCAAAGGCAGTCAGAGACCATTCGGAGGAATGTCGGTAATAGCTGTCGGAGATTTCTTTCAGCTTCCACCAGTGCGACAGTCCAAGCCCCTCTGTGTGTATGACCCATGTGAGATTGACCTGTGGCGGGAACACTTTCAGATGATCACTCTGACTGAGATTATGCGTCAGAAGGATGATGTTGCCTTTGCAGAGATGTTGAACAGGATCCGTGTGAAAGAAAAGTCAGAGGAGTTGTCCGAGCCAGACAGAGCTTTGTTGTCACAGGCCGTCACCCAACCAGAACTGTGTCCAACTGATGTTCTACACATTTTTGCAACTAATAAACAAGTTGATTCACACAACTCTGCAATGTTAGCTCTGCTCCATTCTCACATCACCTAGATTGATGCGGATGACTACAAAAAGGATCCACAGACAGGTAGAATGGCACGACAAGACAAACCATTTAAAGGAAACAGAAATGAGTTACCAGATACGCTAAACGTAGCTGAAGGTGTCAGAGTCATGCTCACGAGAAACATAGACGTGTCTCAAGGATTGGTGAATGGATCTTTCTCTACGCTGGTCAGGGTAATATCCTCTGAACAAAATGGTGTCGCACATGTCACTATGCTCAGGCTCAAGATGGATGATGAAACAGCTGGAAGGAATTATCGTAACAGAGCACCTGGAGGACCAGACAATCTAGTGTACATCTACAGAGCGGAGGAAAATATGAAACAGAAAGGAGTGGTTCGCAGACAGTTTCCTATCAAACTGGCCTTTGCTTGTACGATTCATAAGGTTCAAGGTATGACAAGGACATCAGCTGTAGTGTCACTGAAACACATTTTTGAACCCGGCATGGCTTACGTAGCTGTCAGCAGAGTGACCTCTCTCAGCGGACTGCACATTGTGGATATGGACGAGAGTAAAATATATGCCAACTCACAAATCACTGCAGCCCTACGGACCATGAGACAAGTCAATTTAGATGACATGATGCCTCTTCTCAAAATCACACAGACTGTGAACGGACATGACACTCTGACCATCGTTCACCATAACACAGAAGGTTTGCCATGCCACGTCAATGACATCAAGAGCCACCATGAACTGTGTCTAGCAGATGTTTTGTGTCTCACAGAAACTCACCTACAAGGCTCCTTTGTTGCAGACAGTCTCCATTTAGAGGGCTACACTATGTTCAAACGCAACAGACACCTGTCCTACACAAATGTTCCACAGATGGCCAACAAACGTGGTGGTGGCGTTGCCGTTTATGTGAAAGAGCACATTCAAGCACGTGAAAAACAGTACGTACATGATGTCACTGACCTTGAGTTTTTGGCTCTGAAGGTTGAAGCCCCAGTGAGTGCTTTGATTGTAGCTGTGTACAGACCTCCGGACTACAGTGTGACATCGTTTCTGTCAAACCTGGAAGCCTGCTGGACTCATTGGAGATCATGGATTGCCACCCTATCATTGTCTGCGGGGATTTCAACGAGAATCACTTATCCAACGCAAGTAAGCCAATCCTTGAGTTGTTTCAGTCCCGGGCTATGTTCAACTCATCACTGCTGCCACCACAGATAAGAACACACTTCTGGACCTCATTTTCATCTCTAAACCGCAGCATTGTCTCCACTCTGGTGTGATGACAACGTATTATAGTTATCATAATCCTGTATACTGTGTCATGTCCTCTAACAGTCCATAAAGATGGCAGCTGAGTTTTACAGATAAAGAAAAAGACAAAAAGGTCTGTACCTAATACCCAAAGTGAGTGAGTGAAACATGTATTAATAACAGTTTGATTTTAAAGACAAAATTATTGAAACCTGCAATGATAAAATACGTTATGGTTACAGTTGGCAGGTAAAACAAAAATCCACTGAGCATTATGTTGTGTTTTTTTAGGATACCTCATTGTTGTTAGTCTCGTTTCTCTTGCTATGTAAAGGAAACCCAATTTTGCTGTCACACAACATATTGATGTACTTAATTTAGTAAGCTGAAAGACATTTTGTTTGGTAATCTTATATTTTGGCAGAAATGGATAATGTTTTGGTCATAATTATTTCAGGTAACCATATTAATATCAGATATACAGTGGTATGTATAAGTTTAGACACCCATGCTAAAGTTTACTAAAAATAAAAATAAAAAAAATCATCTTTTGGAAATTGATCTTAATGCCTTAATAAAAACAAATGAGGAAAAATCCAACCTTTAAGGACACCAATTTTCTTTGTGAATGAATAATGTATCGTAAATAAATGAATTTTCTTCCTTAAAAGGTATAGACACCACTGTGTTAAATTCCCATAAAGGCAGGCAGATTTTAATTTTTAAAGGCCAGTTATTTCATGGATCCAGGATACTATGCATCCTGATAAAATTCCCTTGGCCTTTGGAATTAAAGTAGCCCCACACCCTCACATACCCTTCACCATACCTAGGGATTGGCATGGTTTTATTTCAGTTAGCCTAATAGCTGGTTTGATTTGCATTGATATGGATCTTATTTCAGTTAGCTATTAAAGTCATGACAATCTGTAGATATCTGATGGTGTGGGGCTATTTTAATTCCAAAGGCCAAAATTGCTCTCCTTAAAGGTTGGACTTTTCCTCATTTTTTTTAATTAAGGCATTAAGATCAATTTCCAAAAGATGATTTTTTTTATTCCTATTTTTAGTCAACTTTAACTTGGGTGTCTAAACTTATGCATACCACTATATTTACAACATATCTTGGGCTGTACATCCCAAGTACAGCCCTAAACATTCTCTGCAACTCCAAATTCGGGGAACGGCGTTCGCCCATCTCTTAGGACTGACCCATGTTCAACTGCTGTTCACATGGAATCCTTCTCCACTTCGGCCTTCAAAGTTCTCGTTTGAATATTTGCTACTACCACCAAAATCTGCACCCGCGGCGGCTCCACCCAGGCCCACGCCCTAGGCTTCCGTGTTCACCGCGGCGGCCCTCCTACTCGTCGCGGCATAGCCCTCGCGGCTCCTGTTGCCGGCCCTGTCCATTGTCAGGGTTAGTTGATTTGGCCGTCGCCGGCAACAGGATCCCTCTTTTGTCATGGCCCTTGAGCCAGGTTGTGACAACATTCAGCAGCTGTGTACAGCATTGTACACAGCTGCTATCATTTACTGTAGCAGAAATACATCAGAAAGTAGGTGTTCTATATGTAACACACACTTTCTGGTGTATTGGTACCTACCAGCTGAAACCCCACATTAGTTATAGACTATAACTGATGTACGTTTACTTTCCCCTGGACAAGAGACACAGTTGTCCTGTGTCCTCTGTGAGGACACCGCCAGCTTTGGCCTCACCTCCTTCATCACGACTTCACCCAGCCGAGCACGACTGTCCAGAACAAGACCAACAACCAACCAAGAACAACAAGAACAGAGAACAGATGCTTCAGCAGCAGCAGCAGCTTAACTGTCAATCAACAATGGACGGACAATGGCCAGACAATCACTGTTGGACCACACAGGGACACCTTTACCTTCATGCTAGCAGAGGATGAGATAACGCCTGCCTGCCTTTGCTTCACCTTCTCTGACAATAAGCTGAACCTCATTCATCCTTCCTAAACTACTCTGCACTGGACAGAAATGTTGTGTTGCCCTGCAGCAGTGTTCAAGGTATTTCATTATTGTGGATTACGTAACTTTTGAACATGTTTTTTGCATGGTCTGCAGTTTATTACAACAACTTTCTGTTTTCTCTTGTCCACAGCTTTCGCATCCAATGCTTTCCACAGTTCAGTAGAGCCCAACTACTGTTGACGTTGGCGAAAGTGATCAGATGAACTGATGCGGGAACCAAACTTACGCTGATCATTCATTCACTCATCACTATTACAGAGACAGCTCCTCCTTAGTGCAACCAAGTTGTAAAGATAACTGTTATTTGTATTAACTTAGTACAAGATTTGACCAAAGAACTAACAAAAACACTGATGGCATTACTGTTTGTGGTTACTATTTGCATTAGGAATGCAAGGGATAATGTTTTTTTACTGTTTTTCCATCTAAGGCCTCTGCTCCTACCATCTGGGGCCAGATACCTGGAAGCAGCAGTTCTACAGTACCTGGATCATCAAAGGTCACAATGCTACAGCCCCTTACATCTTCATACTGTGCTCTGTTAAGAGTTTTGGTTTGTGCCAACAATGGACGGATTCAACAATTAGCAACTTACACTACTGACCCATGGACACTGACTCTAAGACACCGATTGTTTTTGGTACATTGATATTTTATATATATCGTATAATTCGAACAGTGTATGCTTATTTTGTATTTCATCACAATTAATATCTTTTATTTTATGAATTTATTTTTTATGTCACCTTTCTTTTTCCTTCATTATCTGTTTTAGACAGGACAAAACAGATATGTATGTATGTATGTATATATATATATATATATATGTTAAAACAGTGAGACCAATAATCTGTATCACGATATCTTACAAAGATCCACACCATTTCATTACCTTTCCATTTTCCAGATCATGCCATTGTTTTCATGTATATAATGTCAGGACTGTTGTTAATTGTAACAACAGAACATAGTGTTTGATGGGCAAACTCCAACATTATTACTCAATATAAAAATTACTACTACTACTCAGACTTACATTGTTTCAGAAAACTTCAGATCACATATACAATAATCCATATTTAGGCAATTTTGATGCCTTAATATCGTCATATACTATGTGTTTTTGAACATTCTTGTCATTAATGTATTTCATTTTTCATTTTCAATGCAAAGTTGTTCAGCCCCCTTCTTTTGAGGCAATATATTTCACATCTCATCTAAGCTAGATTGATGCTTTTTCGTTCCAAACAGTGTATATAACTATTTAATGAAATTCATACTTATTAAACGAATTTCTGCTTTTTCAACTATTCTCACTACTTCAACTTCTTCTTACGGATTTGAGCTATTCAACCAGTTTAGCTTTAGCAATTCAGCTATTCAGCATTCCCACGCATTTTCTCCAGTTCAGCTTTAGCTATTCATGTTTTATTTTGCAAACACAATCACACACACACACACACACACACACACACAGACCCACACTTAAAGACAGACAAAGTCACACACACACACAGACACACACACACAAAGACACAGACCCACACACACACACATACACACAAACACACACAGACTCACACTCAAACACAGACACACACACAGACAGACACACAGACCCACACACAGACACAGACACACACACATAAACACACAAACACACACACATACACACAGACACACACACACACAGACACACAGACACACACATAGCCACACACATACACACACAAACACACACACACACACAAACACACACACAGACTCACACTCAAACACAGACACACACACACACACACTGATGACACTTCAAAGAGATCTCATCCCAGACATCAAAGCAAGTTTATAAACAAACCCTTTCACAGACAGTCCACTTGAATGGACCTTTATCACAGTAGACATGTTGACTTGTCATAGTAGGAAAAGCACAGCTGACAATGATAACCTTAACGATGGCTCAGTTCCATCAAGTGTTCCAGTAAGATATTTCAGTGAGTCAGCATGCACAATACCAGGACCTCTCCTAAGTGGAATGCATCCATCATTAATGGTTTAATACCAGGATCTCTCCTAAGTGGAATGCAGCCATCAGTAATGGTTTAATACCAGGACCTCTCCTAAGTGGAATGCAGCCATCAGTAATGGTTTAATACCAGGGTCTCTCTTAAGTGGAATGCAGCCATCAGTAATGGTTTTGAATACATGTGCTTTTCCTGCTATGACATGTTAACATCTCTGCCGTGAAAAAGTCTATACAGCTCTCTGCATTTTTACCTGTTTTTTCACAGTATTTGTCATCTTCTCTCCTCTTCTGTCCTTTTATCCTCTCTTCTCCCGTCTCTCCTTCTCACTTTCCTCTATTTCCACTTATTTTGGCCCCATTCTTTTCACGCAATATATTTCACATCTCATCTCAGCTAGATTGATGCTTTTTCGTTCTATGTAGTGTATAATGAAAATATTTCTTCTTTCAGCCTTTTCAACTTTCATCTTTAACAGTATTACAGTATTAATTTGTTTCATATTTCTGCATATGTGAGTCATTATCAGTTAGAAAATCTACTCAGACCTCACAGTGTTCTACATATTTTGTCATTATTCAACCTTTAAAGCAAACTGTTCAGTTTAGCATAAACCTTTAACTTTTTAATGAAATTCATACTTATTAAAACAATTTCCGCTTTTTCAACTATTTTCACTACTTCATCTTCTTCTTACGGATTTAAGCTATTCAACCAGTTTAGCTTTAGCAATTCAGCTATTCAGCATTCCCATGCATTTTCTGCAGGAAATGCATTTTCTAGTTTTTCTTAATTTTATTATTCCGTACATTTTTTGGCTCTGCGTAACTTCTGCATACTTTCACCTATTTAAACCATTCAACTTTTCAAATGTTCAGCTCTTTCAGCTAATGATGGGACTTCTTCAACTTTTTTTCTACTATTTATACTTTTTAAAATTTTAAGCGTTTTAAGACTTTTTTTTAACATTGAAGTGAATGAGAGCAGGCTTCAAAGCCTTCAAATCCTCTTCTGCTTCAAAATGTATCTCCTCCTACATTCTTCCACCTACAGACGTGATTCAAACTTTAAACTGTTCACAAAATATTCAGCTATCCGGGGTCTGCTTTTCAGGTTGATATATTTTACAGTTTTTGAGGAAAAGCTGTTTAAGTTTAGTGATCTTTTCAGGATTTTTTATGGATTAAACAGAGTGTCTATTGCGCTGCTTAGAGTGGTGATGTCATCGCTCAGAGGGTGAAGCTTCAAAAAAATAATCTTTGTCTCTTCTCTAAAGACTGCTCTCACGCCCACGATATCTACTTGTCATACACAATTCATACATCAAAACGTAGGTATTTTTGTCTAGTTTCAGGAAAGGGTTAGGGTTTTTTGATACATCTTATACTTTTGGCTCAGCAAGCTTCCAAATGACAAGAGTTTGAAATCCTCCTCCATTGGCTCCCATATTAAAAATTCTCCACAATTCCCAGCGAAACGCACAGCGAACCACTTTTTTAGATTGCTGATATGCCCACATTTATAAGTTTATCAACATCATTTTTATACCGATACGTTCACAAAGGCCTTGTGGTGCTCAGGATAACATAATTTGAGTGATATCAACTATCGTTTTCGCATTGTGAGTCTTTGTTTGAGAGCTTGCTCTCAGTGTCTGAAGTGCCTCGTATACTAAAGGAGACATATTAAGAGCAGGTGCGATCGTTATCAGATCAAAGAGATGTTTGTAAACATGGCCAGGCCCTTAGTTACCATGACAACCCTTTCACAGACAGTCTACTGATTACTCCAGGCTTGCTGTAGGAGTCAATTAACTAGACTAACTATGATCATCAGGCTATATCAGTTGCGTTCCACTTCTGTCTGTCTGTCTGTCTGTCTGTCTCCTTATCTTATATCGATAGCATGTACTGTTGTGGATTTATTAAGGCTTGTTTGAAGGGTTTTCCCACACTGTCTCTCACTAATCAGGTGTGGGGATTAATGATCAAAGAGAGGCTTTATAAGTACTGAAGGAACATTGTCTGTCTGTTCTGAAGATAGCGCAGTGGTTATGGCACATGGCTAGGGTGTGGGGGGATAGGGCTCAACTCCCACTGTGGCACATCAATCAGCATGTCCCTGGCAAAGGTGTTATTTGACTTTTTCAACTACTCTCACTACTTCAACTTATACTCTCACTACTTCAACTTATTTTTACGGTTTTAAGCTATTCATCCAGTTTAGCTTTAGCAATTCAGCTATTCATGTTTTATTTTGCAAACTCACACACATGCACACACGCAAACACACACACACACACACACACACATATACACACACAGACACACAAGCAGAGACATACACACACACACACACAAACACACACACAGACACACATGCAAACACACACACAAACACACACACACACGCAAACACACACACATACACACACACACACACAGACACACAATCAGGCACATAAACACACACACAGAAAGACACACACAGACACACATGCAAACACACACACAAACACACACACTACTCAAAAACACACACACACTCCCACACACACACACACACACACACACACACACACACAAACACACTCCCCACACACACACATACACACACACACATATACACACACACATAGACACACAAGCAGACACATAAACACACACACACAAAGACACACACAGACACACATGCAAACACACACACACACACACACTACTCAAAAACACACACACAAACACACTCCCCCCCACACACACACACACGCCCGGCTCTTCGTACACACCAGCGGAGAACCATCAGCAACTTGTATGCTCGGAAAAAGCTCTGCGTGGAGCCTCCATGAGGACCAAGAACAACTTAGTTTCTAAAGAAGCCCACATTTTTATGTTTAGCCATATAAATTTTATACCGATACGTTCACAAAGTGTGTCTCTAACGGTCAAGTCGCTGTTTTGATAGCATGTACTGTTGTGGATTTATTAAGGCTTGTTTGAAGGGTTCTCTCACACTGTCTCTGACTCATTAGGTGTGGAGATTAATGATCAAAGGGAGGCTTTATAAGTACTCAAGGAACATTGTTTGCCTGTCCTGACTATAGCACAGTGGTTACGGTGCATGGCTGTGGTGTGGACGGACTGGGTTCAAATCCCACAGTGGCACATTACCCAATGTGTCCTTGGCCAGGATGGCAATTCACTTATTCTTATGGATTTAAGCTATTCATCCAGTTCAGCTTTAGCTATTCATGTTTTATTTTGCAAACACAATCACACACACGCAAACACACACACACACACACACACACACACACACACATATACACACACACACAAAGAAACACACATAGAGACACACACACACACATATACACACACACACAAAGAAACACACATAGAGACACACTCACACACACACACACACACACACACACACACACACACACACACAGACACAGACACACAGACACACACATAGCCACACACACACACACACACAAAAACACACACACACACACAGACTCACACTCAAAGACAGACAAAGTCACACACACACACACACACACACACACACACACACAGACACACACACACGCAGACACACACACAGACACACAGACACACACACACACAAATAGCCACACACAAACACACACTCTCTCTCTCTGTCTCTTTCTTTCCCTTTGCCTCTCACTCCCTCTCTATCCTCTCTCTTTCTTTCTCTCTCTATCCCTCTCTCTCTTTCCCTCTCTCTCTCTCCTCTTTCTCTTTGTCTCTCCCTCTCTCTCCTTCTCTTTCTCTCTCTTTGTCTTTCCCTCTCTCTCTCCCCCCCCCTCTCTCTCTCTCTCCTTGTCCCTCTCTCTCTATTTCCTTCTCTCTCCATCCCTCCTTCTCCCTCCCCCTCTCTCCCCCCCCTCTCTCTCTCTACCTTTCTTTCCCTCTCTCTCCTTTCCTCTCTATTCCTCTCTTTCTCTCTTGTTTGTTCTATGCAATGGATATGGCTGATAATAAGTCATTTTAGTCAATTTATTGAAACTTCCACTTTTGACAGTTTTACAGTTTAGCTTACCGCTTTTCTACAAATGTATTTCAAGAAATTATTTTATTATCCATCCATCCATCTTCGTCCGCTTATCCGTGTCGGGTCGCGGGGGAGCAGCTCCAGCAGGGGACCCCAAACTTCCCTTTCCCGAGCAACATTAACCAGCTCCGACTGGGGATCGGCGTTCCCAGGCCAGGTTGGAGATATAATCCCTCCACCTAGTCCTGGGTCTTCCCCGAGGCCTCCTCCCAGCTGGACGTGCCTGGAACACCTCCCTAGGGAGGCGCCCAGGGGCATCCTTACCAGATGCCCGAACCACCTCAGCTGGCTCCTTTCGACGCAAAGGAGCAGCGGCTCTACTCCGAGCTCCTCACGGATGAGTGAGCTTCTCACCCTATCTCTAAGGGAGACGCCAGCCACCCTCCTGAGGAAACCCATTTCAGCCGCTTGTACCCTGGATCTCGTTCTTTCGGTCATGACCCAGCCTTCATGACCATAGGTGAGGGTAGGAACGAAAACTGACCGGTAGATCGAGAGCTTTGCCTTCTGGCTAAGCTCTCTTTTCGTCCACAACGGTGCGATAGATTGAATGCAATACCGCACCCGCTGCGCCCGATTCTCCGACCAATCTCCCGCTCCATTGTCCCCTCACTCGCGCAACACAACCCCAAGATACTTGAACTCCTTCACTTGGGGTAAGGACTCATTCCCTACCTGGAGAAGGCATTCCATCGGTTTCCTGCTGAGAACCATGGCCTCAGATTTAGAGGTGCTGATCCTCATCCCAACCGCTTCACACTCGGTTGCGAACCGATCCAGTGAGTGCTGAAGGTCGCAGGCCGATGATGCCATCAGGACCACATCATCTGCAAAGAGCAGCGATGAGATCCCCAGCCCACCAAACTGCAACCCCTCCCCACCCCGACCACGCCTCGATATCCTGTCCATAAATACTACAAACAGGATTGGTGACAAAGCGCAGCCCTGGCGGAGGCCAACCCTCACCTGAAAAGAGTCCGACTTACTACCGAGAACCCGGACACAGCTCTCGCTTTGGTTGTACAGAGATTGGATGGCCCTGAGAAGAGACCCCTCACCCCATACTCCCGCAGCACCTCCCACAGTATCTCTCCCGGGGACCCGGTCATACGCCTTCTCCAAATCCACAAAACACATGTAGACCGGTTGGGCATACTCCCAGGCTCCCTCCAGGATCCTTGCGAGAGTGAAGAGCTGGTCCGTTGTTCCACGACCAGGACGGAATCCGCATTGTTCCTCCTCAACCCGAGGTTCGACTATTGGCCGAACCCTCCTTTCCAGCACCTTGGAGTAGACTTTACCAGGGAGGCTGAGAAGTGTGATACCCCTATAATTGGCACACACCCTCTGGTCCCCCTTTTAAAAAGGGGAACCACCACCCCAGTCTGCCACTCCTTTGGCACCGTCCCAGACTTCCACGCAATGTTGAAAAGGCGTGTCAACCAGGACAGCCCCTCCACACCCAGAGCCTTGAGCATTTCTGGACGGATCTCATCAATCCCCGGGGCTTTGCCACTGTGTAGTTGTTTGACTACATCAGTGACTTCCGCCTGGGAAATCGGCGACAATCCCCCATTATCCTCCAGCTCTGCCTCTAACATAGAGGGCGTATTGTCGGATTCAGGAGTTCTGCAAAGTGCTCCTTCCACCGCCCTATTACCTCCTCAGTTGAGGTCAACAGTGTCCCATCCTTACTGTACACAGCTTGGATGGTTCCCCTTCCCCTCCTGAGGTGGCGAACAGTTTTCCAGAAGCACTTTGGTGCCGACCGAAAGTCCTTCTCCATGTCTTCTCCAAACTTCTCCCACACCCGCTGCTTTGCCTCTTTTCACGGCAGAGGCTGCAGCCCTTCGGGCCCTTCGGTGCCCTGCAACTGCCTCCGAGTCCTCCGGGATAACATATCCCGGAAAGACTCCTTCTTCAGTCGGACGGCTTCCCTGACCACCGTTGTCCACCACGGTGTTCGTGGGTTACCGCCCCTTGAGGCACCTAAGACCCTAAGACCACAGCTCCTCGCTGCAGCTTCAGCAATGGAAACTTTGAACATTGTCCACTCGGGTTCAATGCCCCCAGCCTCCACAGGGATGCACGAAAAGCTCCGCCCGGAGGTGTGAGTTGAAAGTCTGTTGGACAGGGGCCTCCTCCAGACGTTCCCAATTTACCCGCACTACACGTTTGGGCTTACCAGGTCTGTCCAGAGTCTTCCCCACCCTCTGACCCAACTCACCACCAGATGGTGATCGGTTGACAGCTCTGCCCCTCTCTTCACCCAGTGTCCAAAACATACGGCCTCAGATCAGATGAAACGATTATGAAATCGATCATTGACCTTCGGCCTAGGGTGCTCTGGTACCAGGTACACTTATGAGCATCCCTATGTTCGAACATGGTGTTCGTTATAGACAATCCATGACTAGCACAGAAGTCCAACAACAAACAACCACTCTGGTTTAGATCAGGGAGGCCGTTCCTCCCAATCACGCCTCTCCAGGTGTCTCCATCATTGCCCACGTGTGCGTTGAAGTCCCCCAGCAGAACAATGGAGTCCCCCACTGGAGCCCCATGCAGGACTCCAGTCAAGGTCTCCAAGAAGGCCGAATACTCCGAACTCCTGTTTGGTGCATATGCACAAACAACAGTCAGAGTTTTTCCCCCCACAACCCGCAGGCGAGGGAGGCGACCCTCTCGTCCACTGGGGTAAACTCCAACACAGCGGCGCTCAGCCGGGGACTTTGAGTATCCCCACACCCGCCCGGGAGGCCGTTCCTCCCAATCACGCCTCTCCAGGTGTCTCCATCATTGCCCACGGTGCGTTGAAGTCCCCCAGCAGAACAATGGAGTCCCCCACTGGAGCCCCATGCAGGACTCCAGTCAAGGTCTCCAAGAAGGCCGAATACTCCGAACTCCTGTTTGGTGCATATGCACAAACAACAGTCAGAGTTTTCCCCCCAACCCCAGGCGAGGGAGGCGACCCTCCGCCCACGGGGCGCCTCAACACAGCGGGCGCCAGCCGGGGCTTGTGAGTATCCCACACCCGCCCGGCGCCTCACACCCTGGGCAACTCCGGAGAAGAAAAGAGTCCAACCCCTATCCAGGAGTATGGTTCCAGAACCAAGACTGTGCGTAGAGGTAAGCCCCACCAGATCTAACCGGTAGCGCTCCACCTCCCGCACCAGTTCCGGCTCCTTCCCCCACAGAGAGGTGACGTTCCACGTCCCCAGAGCCAGCGTCTGCTGCCCGGGTCTGGTCCGTCGAGGCCCCTGACCTTCACTGCCACCCATGTGGCATCGCACCCGACCCCAACGGTTCCTCCCACAGGTGGTGGGCCCATGGGATGGAGAGGGAGTTGCCACGTAGCTTGTTCGGGCTGTGCCCGGCCGGGCTCCGTGGCAAACCCGGCCACCAGGCGCTCGCCGACGAGCCCGCCGTCTGGGCCTGGCTCCAGACGGGGCCCCGGGCTTCCTCTGGGCAGGGTCACTCCATCTCTGCTTAGCTTTTTCATTGGGGTTTTTGAACCATTCTTTGTCTGGCCCCTCACCTGAGACCACTTTGCCTTGGGAGACCCTACCAGGAGCACAAAGCTCCAGACAACACAGCCCTCAGGTTCACAGAGACACACAAACCTCTCCACCACGATAAGGTGATGGTTCACGGAGAGGTATTTTATTTTATTTTATTTTATTATTATATATTATATTTTATTAGTGGTGTTCTTGAACTTTTCAATGAAATTCATATTTATTGAACCAATTTCCACTTTTTCAACTATTCTTCAGCTTCAACTAAAGACCTCACAATGTTCTACATATTTTGTCATTTTTCAACTTTTATAGCCAGCAATTCAGTTTAGCGTCAACTTTAAACTTTTTAACGATTTCCACTTTTTCAACTATTCTCACTACTTCAACTTCTTCTTACGGATTTGAGCTATTCAACCAGTTTAGCTTTAGCAATTCAGCTATTCAGCATTCCCACGCATTTTCTGCAGGAAATGCATTTTCTAGTTATGAAATGCTTTTACCTTTTGTGAATGTGTACCTGCTTTAGGTGAAGAATGGTGAACTTACTGCAGAAGAAAACACCAAAGTGACTGATCTTTGCCTGTCCTGGGATCTTCCATTTCCAACCTCCACCAATCGTGTCTGGCTGTTCCAGGAACTGCTTTCACATGCAGGATTAATTTAAAAATTACCTTGTTAGTATTTATATTGGAGTTTGGCCATGTAACTCATGTACATCTGTGCCTACAGTCTCTTTCCTATAAAATAGTGCCTCTGTGTAAATGTTTCCTTCTGTCCTGTCAATTCTGTCTGCAGGTACTTCACCGTGTTAACCAGCCAATTAAACAAATACGGAAAGGCCTTAAACAAACAGGAATCTGGCCACTTCTTTCTGATAGGCCAGATGTCCACCCCTTCATTTTCCCAAGGGAGTCAAGTGAGGAGCTTAACCCACAGGTAAAGCCTAGTTCACACTACACAATTTTTAGCCCAATTTGCCGCTTGTCGATAGTCAGTGATCGATCGGCGGTTGGCAGTTATGTGTGAACTACTCAACAACTCATCAAAATGGCGCTTACTTATTTATTTTTGCAAAGACTGTGTGTTTTGTGACAGTTTTGTTTGGTGTCACAGGGGTGTGTACATCTTAAATGAAAGGTTTATTTTAGTCATATGTTAAAGTTGTGTTACTTATGTGACAGTGAAATATGTGAAATAGATTTTTCATTCATAAAAAGATCACTACAATTTTGAGATCACTTTGCAACATTTAATAAAAGTTTCAATCCTGACATGATAGGTTTATGTTTGATCCCTTGTAGACCGTGATCCAGAACATTACCTGGCCACAACCTAACTTTGACAGCGACGAGGATGAGGACGACACTGTTCCATTGGAGAAAATCAGTCTTGTCACTGGATTTTTGAGAAAATTCATAGAGGAAGGTAATACTGTAAATGGTCTTTATTTCCTTATTTTTCATTCTCCTCTTAATTCACACAATTGTTTCCTCATAACAATCCCAGTTGCTACAATAATAAAGTGGTTCTTCATATTTACCACGTTTTATGTACATTTGTGTTTCATTTTATCTCAGTGTGAGCTAGTTTACTGTTTTATTGTCAAATGGTCATGTTTCTCTCCCTCCTCCTTTGTCTGCTGTGTGCTTTACAACAGCACAGGGATAGAAGACATAAATGTGAATGTTTGACAGAAACAGTAAAGCCCAGCTCACACTGAGATGAAAAGAAACAAATGCACATAAAATTGGTAAATTAAACGTCATACTTTGTTTACATTCCACAGTATTTAAAGTAATCCTTTTGATGTTCTAAACTAGGAGAGGAAGAGACTACAAGGATTTTACTTTTGTAAAGTTTTTATTGTTTAAGTTCAGCACTGATATTTTGAAGTGTACAATTTTCTCTTCCATAGCGTCACCAGATGTGCTGCGTCACCTGATGAAGTTTTGGGTGGGGTGGGAACTGCCAACAACAAAACTCAATGTTGAGGTTGTAACCTCAACTTATCCAGTGGCTTTCACCTGTTTCTTCAAGTTGAAGCTCCCCAGCCACTACCAGACCAACAAGATTTTTCACCAGGACTTGATGATGGCCCTCAGTTCCATAAGTTCTGGCTTTGGACTTGTGTAGGTGTAAATGTCATCAACTTCTTGCACTCAGTCACTCTTTTGAAATGGAGTCACTTAAAAGGGCAATTCCTGCTAATTTATGCACCATTAACGTTATAAAGTTTGACTATTCTACTTGTCAGGCACCACCTTCACCTGTCAAATACTTTGGAGTTGGTTTGGTGATTGGCTTTAGCCTGTGTTTTATTTTTTTTCTAAAGTTCTTTTTAGTGATTTTCATGTTCTTAATCTAGCTGCTAGTGTTCTTTTGTGATGTCCTCTGCAGTGCAATGAGCTTGGATCATATAAAGATCATCTCTTTGAGAGCTGTGGCAGCTTTCTTGGCCTCTCTAGTTCATTAAGCTCAGACTTCTATAGACATTTAGTTGTAATTATTGAACAGTTTATACAGCTAGTACATGTTTAATACATTCAGATGTTGAGGTAGATACCAGTTTCTCCAATATTACTGTTGCCCTTTTACAGTAATGTTCTAAATGACCGTGTGTACACCTAACACTGTTGGTTTTGTAAAGCAGATTTGTCTAAATTTGTTACCCCTTTACAGTGATGTGTTGTAAATACAACTGTACTGCTACATTTGATAAATTTACACAAGAATTTTATGTTCCTTGAACAACATTAAAGGTGTTAAACAAGCATTTGTATGGTCTTATTCTTTATGCCCTGGTTCATGTAGCCATTTAAATTGCCTTCTCACTCAATATTGGACCAATTCCAAAAATGTTTTCACCACCGTTACAGGGACAAAGTTAAAAAAATACAGGAATTTTTAAAGCAATAAATCAGTTCTTTATTAACATGTATTATTTACATATAGCATGCAAAGCGCAAGTAAAAAAAGTACATTTCATACTATTAAGTCAACGCTCCATGAATGTTGGGGTAAAAAAACCCAGCAACAAGACCTAAAAGAACCTGGTGCCAACATTCCAGTACCACCTCAACGGTCCTGAATCCATGCCCCAATTGTGTCTGGGCTGTTTTGGCAGCACAAGGGGGACCAAAATAATATGGCAGGTTGGTTTTAATGTTTTTGGTGAAAGGTATCTACTAACTTTAATTCCAATAATCATTTGTCTGAAAAGGCTTTTCCTATGGAATTTTCTGCTGACTGAGCTGCAGCTGTTCAGTCCTGGAAATCCTCTGCGATGGTCCACACGGATTATGGAGGACAAAGTCTTTGTACCACGTTCTTTCCCAGGATGCAGCACCAAATGTGACTCAGCTTTCAGTCAGCCTAGCTAAGGACGAGGCTTGCTTTTCCAAAACATCCAATGGCCACTGTAGAGAGGAAGCTAGGGGTGGATTTGTTTTCCTTTTCAAAATAAAATGCCAAGACACAAACTTATTTATAAATTCATACTAACTTACTGTATTCATTTGTAGTGTCAATTAGTATGGAGGCTCCTAGCATAAGGCACAATCAAAATATTTGAAATATTCCAAAGTAGTTTGTTAAATTTTTGGTCCAAGTCACAGGAAGCCACTGGAAAGTGCCAAGAGAGCCACATGCTCTTATTAGGGCTGTCCTCGACTAAAGAAATTCTTAGGCGACTAACACTTATACGATTTTGTCGACTAATCGATTAGTTGATTTAATTGACAGATCTATGCGCTTTGAGAGGTGGTTAAGACTAGAAAAGCACAATATAAATGTAGTTAATTAACCATCTGTAAAACTGAGTTTCTCCACAATTAATCCTGCAAAAGCACCACTTTAAATCTTTTGTTTACCATAAATGTGCTCAGAAGTTTCTTGGAAATAAGTAATGAAAAAAAGCATGAATAAGCATAAAAAATGACTAATCGACTAAAGAAATCTTAGTCGACTAAGTCCAAAACGACCGATTAGTCGACTAACCGACTAAGAGGTGGCAGCCCTAGCTCTTATCTTGCCTCAATTAAGTTCTCAATGTATTGGACAGTGTTGATGTATATATCTGCCCCGAAACAGTCAGATTGCTGCAATGGATCCATGTTGTCTCGCAGTGCCATCATTTCCAGATCCAAAAGAGGACTGTCCAGTTCAGGGATATTGACCCCGGAATGAGGCTCATTTGTGTAGCCACTCTCCTCCCATTGAATCTCTGGGATGGGTATTCCCTGACAAAGACGTGTGTATAAAAATTAGGCATATTAAATGTTATTGAACAAATTTACACTTGTGCCCATATCACTACTTATTACAAAACAGGTAATCATTTCAGACCATATAGAAAAATGAATCACTGTTAAAATGTGAAGATAATTACATATTCAAGACCAAAAAAAGACCTGAGCCCTGTTTCAGAAAGCGGGTTTAGTGAAAACAGTGCTCAGCCTGAGATGAGGGGAAACTGGGTTTTCAGTTTCAGAGAGCAAGATCAGATAAACTCTAGATCAGTAACCCTCGCAACTTACGCTGTGAACAAACGCAGTTTTCCTCATTCATAATGTCGCTATCAAAGCACATATCTGAACGCATATACGTCTTTAGAAACATTGAAATCCCGGTTATTTTTTTTTTTTACCCAAACATGATCTTGAGCATGACCGCTTTATGAGGTAACACGTCATCGATGACTGACAGAATCTCCGGACAACGTGGATTTCTCTTCAGCACAGAATAAAATCGTTAGGCTACACTGTTCTTTATAACACTGACTATGTGGACATTAAGGCAGCTGTCAGGTTGGCAACAGTTGCACTGAAACACAGCAAAATTAGGCCTACTGTAGTAGCCTAATCACTAAACTAATCTGTATAAAACCAATGAACAAATCTTTCTTTATGGTAGTTGCACTGATTGGAACATCTATATGGTAGTTATGTTGGATAGGCTATGATGTGAATATTTCTGAGTGAGGATGACTGTGGTGTAGCTGAAACAAAGAAATGTAGTTTAAAAGTGAGTTTTTCCATTATCTGCTGATCGTCTGTTTTACATAATTTCATTAAACACAACATGAACTCAGAGCTCAGGGATAAGCTCAGTTTGTTAAGCCTGCTTTCTGAAACAGGGCTCTGGCTATGCTCAGATTCTTGTCACTTCACTAGAGGTGCACACAAACAATCCTATTCTTGCTTGCATTTTTTGGCATTTGTCTTTTTTGATTTAGGCTCAACATTACTAAGCATTATTTACCTCAGAATCAGGATCTGCAACGGGGTTAAGGGCCTGGCCCACCTGCCACAACTGATTTGGTGTCAGGTTCTGCTCAGTCCTGATGGGATGGTTGTCCCACGCATCACTGAAGACATCAAGGCTTGCCTGAATGCGTGGTAGGAAAACATAGTGGCAGCAGAATATGTCTAGGACATTGCTGATGTCAAGAAGGTGTTAAATCCTCAAGAGAGTGCAGGATATTGTAATACACTCCTGTAACACTCATGAACATATCACGCCAGAGGCTCAATCCTGTATTAAAAAAAAAAAAAGGGGGAAAATACATTTTTCATAATGTGTCCTTTAAGATCCTTTGAATAACTTAACTTTTCCCCAGGCACTGAATAAATGGCCATGTTTCAAATTGATTATTGTATACATTTTAATAGAAATCAACTGACATGGGAGTTAATACTATAAATTAAATTCTAAGAGTTTTTCATTTTTTATATTTGCGATCATGGCCAATAGATTTTTTATGGTAGGCATCGTAATAAATACTACCTTTAGGCTTCCAAAATTAAGTTTAACTCACCGCTGATTGTGTACGCTTTTCCCCGCTATGAAGCTGTTAATGTCAGTTCCACAAACTGAGAACATTAATTCCGCTATCCCCATATTTTCTCCTCTGTGATCTCCTCTCACTCTGAAAATAAAACATGATTTTTAGATCTCATCAAGGACACAATTATGCAGAAGTGCCAACAAATAATACGTGAATCCTTTAAATTTCCCTGCATTTTTTGCATAATTTAGTAATACAAGATGCTCTGACAGGTGTATGTACTGTATGTAGTATAATTGATCTGTAGGTGCTCACAAAGTATAATGAGAAATACAAGTAACTTCAATTGTTTCTTTCTTAAACTGGTAAATAAGCAAGATTACTGGGCCCCCGTTTCAGAAAGCAGGCTTAAAAACTGAGTGATATGTGAAACTCCAAGTTCCAGAACAGCTGATCAGAATTAGTTCAGTCAACTCTTAGTATGTTGAACCTGATGGGAAGCGTGTGTGGGGATAACAAAAAAAACATCATCACTGTATACTACGATTCACCATGGCAATGGGTAAATAAAGGCAGAGCCTCCATTTTAAATCGGGTGGAGTGAGAAAAAAATGAATGTGTGCCAACGCGGACCATTCACGTTAAAATGCAGGAGTGGAGGATCAATACGTTAACATTAGTAGTTTTTAATACAGCGTTGCTCATTCATCATTTACCAGACTGGACTTTCCTTAATGAATGATAAAGAGCTGGAATTTTCCTAGAGCCCATTACATTTATTTTAAAAAGGCTACAGGCCTGTTTATTAATTTGTAATATGACGGGACAAAATGCAGGTGGCAATAATTGAACATAAAAATACTAATCAAACACATTAGACATAGTTTAGCCTACTCATAGACAGATTGTAAAGTAACAGTCCGCCCCAGTAAGTTAGCCTGTTAATGATTTTTTTTGCAGTGGAAGAGGTGTCTAGCTTCAAACTGACTGTAAAGTTCTATTTTAAATTGATAACATTTTGTATTTTATGAAATGCTGTCAACACATTCAGGCTATGCAGCTAAGAAAAGAAAATCTCACTTTTAAACTATTTTTATTTGTTTCTGCTGCACCACTGCCAGCCTCACTCAGAAATGTCATATGTATCATATCCAACATGATAACTATGATAGGAATGTTCCAATCAGTGCATCTACAATATGAAAGATTACTGTTCATTGATTAGTTTTATAGAGATTAGTTTAACAGTGATTAGGCTGCTGCAGTAATGTAGCTCACAGTAAGCGTCTCAGTGCAACTGTTGACCTGACAGCTGCCTTAATGTCCACAGAGTCAGTGTTATAAAGAATTAGGGCAGCTTTGTCTAAAAAAAAAAAAAAAAATAGACAAAAAAAAAGGAAATATCGGACAACTGCTTCAGGCTCTGCAAGAGGAGAGAAACCCCTAGGGTTTATCTGATCTCGGTCTCTGAAACTGAAAACCCAGAGTTTCCCTCATCTCTGGCTTAACTTACTCTGAGTTTTCACTAAAGGGCTTTGGTTTGTTACTCTTTATATTAACAAATACAAATGAAAATTGTAACTGTCATTTTTATTTCTTAAACCAGTAGTTTTAAAGGGGAGAATTTTGAATGAATGTTCTGAATTATGTTTATTATTTTGTGTAGCTTTCCTTAAATTGTCCAATGTAGCAAACATTTCAAAATAGTTAAAAACGCTCAACTTTGAAGGTCAGCTGATTTGTTTTCGATTCTCAACTTTTTCTATTTCCATTGTAAAAGTTAGATTATGGAACAATTGACAATTGTTGTAGCTTTTCTGATAACTGATTTAAGAAAGAAAAATACTGTCATGGAGGCCTATGTTGTGAGGTTACAACATACTGTAGTTGATTCATGTTAGAGACAACAATTTAAAAAGTCACCCATGTCATGTGAAAGAGTAAGACCATTGAGAATTCTGTAATGTCATCTTTAACACATACACATAGTTATTACATAGATGTGCTAATGAGCTTATACAAGTTAATGAGCTTATACAAGTTTCAGATGCAATTTAGTGACCTGGAGGGGTTTGTGATGCTGATTATGTCCACTTGTAGGTCCAAACATGTGTTCAGACTATGCTACTTTGAACCAACTGCAAAGCACTACTATATCTGCAATAAGTTTGAGTTTTTTTTTTTTTTTTCATCTGATGGAGCCGTTCGAGGGTAGCCTCAAATTTACGCAATAATAATTACAATTAAATAACATCACTACCTCAGAGGAAACCCATGCTCATTCACAGCTTCATTGAATCAGGTGTGTATCAGATCGGTTGTTGTCTGCTACCTTGAGGTACATCATCTACACATACAATAACAAATAGAATAATACATCAATACTGTCAAGAATTTATTTTCCCCTGTAAAATAAGTCAGCTGACAAAGTTCTGAAGGGGTAAAACAATGCTTAAATGACAGGTGGAACAGTAAGAACTATTGACTCATTCAATTTATAATGGGATCTCATGACATGAGAAATCATCAAAACAGTTAATTTTAGTTCAGTTTATAATAAAGAGTTCAGCAATGATAAAACTGCATTGGCATGAGGAATAGTTTGCTGAATGGGACAGATGTAAACTTGACAGGAAAATTGTTAAAGGTTAAAAGTACACCCTCAAAGTTAACAGAATAATACGTAATAGGTTCAATACGACTTTGCAAAGTCAAGTTCATGTAATTGACTTTCCTGAAACCATTCAAGTGAAAAGGCTATTAAAATCTACAGGATTTAGGAATATGCTGTGTATGCCAAGGCTAACCAGTTGCTTATTTTTACATTTGTCATGAACATCCAAGAGACCATAAGGACATTTGCTACACGTATTTGCAAAGACCGGCTAATTCTGACTTTTTCAAATTATGAATTAGGAGGTTCCTGAGTTGGTATGGAATGACCCTAGGGGTAGGCTACACTGCTGGATGACAGAAAATCATAGAAGTCAAATATATTTGTTTCTAAGGAACACCACCTGTTTGTACAGAAAATAAACTAAAAACGTATGAGAATAAAAAATCTTCCATGCTTAAAATGGGGTCAGTCAGTAACATTTTGCAAACAAAGTTGTACCTAGATTAAAATAAATCAGACAAGTAGTAAGTCCAAAACACACTACATAACTCTGTGATCTATTACTCTGGTTGATGTGATACAATATACACAATGCCAGATACACAACTAGAAACAAAAAACGAACTAAACAGATACAGATAGTGTACAGACATACCTGATGAGCTTGTGATTGGTGTCAATGTGCACCATGTACTTTGGGTAAGGAACTGTGTATGTCCTCCTCACCACACATCTCAGACGAGTCATCCTGGAAGTACACCTACACTGTCCACGCGATGCATGGATGCATACACTCTGTCCCATTGCACTCTGTGTCCCTGTGCAAGTAGAGCACCTTTGACTACTCTGCACCCAGCATCTGGCATTGTGCTCTTAATTCCTGTGATCAATGAGTCCAATTCATCGTCACTGCAGCCACTGTATGAGGCAGATATAGATAGATTATTTTCAGCCATCCGCCTAAAAAGTGTAGCTCTCGACACACCAAGGAGTCTAGCGATGCATTTTGATGGCAGCCCAAGTTCTAGAAGATGTGTGAGGGTCTCTACTGACGTCGTCAATCGTGGACGCCCCACGAAAAGCCCTTCTGCAAATCCAGTGTTATAAATGTCTGCTCATTCTCCATCTCCTGTTGGATAACAGTACTTAAATTTGTAAGTGCAGACAGTAATTCTTCTCCTACATTCACTGCGTCATCCAGAGCACTTAATAAAACTAAATTCTGATGGCAAACAAAATGTAACCCTTCCATGTAGGGAGGCTGCCTCTCCAAGATGTGTAGCAGTTGGTCATGCAATATCTGAAGGATTTCACGCTTCAGTGATTCCTAAAGGATAGAGAGAAATAGATATTTAATTTTATTCACTTGCTGTCTGTAAATGTTTTCTTAGCTTTCCCCTTAAATAGAGAATCACAAGCTGTGAATTAGAGGCCAACTTCAGCTTCCTCTTATGCCGGTTTCACATACAACGCAGCTCCCGGGCCAATAACTGCACAAAATTCACTTAATTCATAAAGATTTCACCTTTATGGAAAGATACTAGCCTGACCCTATTAGCATGCAGACGCGCTAGCGTAGCTCGCTAGCTCGCTAGCTCAGCTCGCTAGCTTATGTTGATAGTTGCACAATTAAACCGGTTAAATTAACAATTAAACAACATCTCATAACAAGGAGCTAACTAACTAAACACGTTAAGTTATACTTACCGCTCCCCTGTCGTTGCCAGAAGCCATGTTGAGGGCTCAACCAACTGACTGAACTCCACCGTGACCGCGCTAGCCCGCACCACAGGCACGTAGCGCTGTGCGAACGCGTTCGTGATTGGCTTATGAGTAAACAATCCCCCACGTGGGGTGCGTTCTTGTGATTGGCTAAAATAAGGGAGCTATCTGATTGGTTGCAGATCTGTTTAAAAAAAGGCATTTGTGTGTGAGTCGAGCCACGTCAGGGGAGTCTCAAAATTCACACACAAATGCAGGGAAGTTAACAGACCGCAAGCAGTTTGTAAATCAAGATATATTTGTGTGTGCATCAGAAATACATTTGTGAATCTTGTGTGCATTTGTGAATCTTGTGTGCATTTGTAAATTTTGTTTGCATTTCTGAATTGTGTGTGCATTTATGAATTTTGTGTGCATTTATGAATTGTCTGTGCATTTGTGAATTTTCTGTGCATTTGTGAATCTTCTGTGCTTTTTAAATTTTGTGTGTGTATTTGTGAATTTTGTGCGCATTTGTGTATCCTGTGTGTGCATGTATGAATCCTGTGTGTGCATGTGTGAATGTAGTGTGTGCATTTATCTTTATTGACACTCTTTTAGCTCCATGGTCCATCACTTCCAGGGGTACAGCAAGCATCCTCGAATGGGTGAGTATTTATAACTATACAACACTACAACCAAGTTGTAGGCCTATGTTATTGTATGTTATTTTTTTTAGACTTTACTATCATATTCCCCAAACTGTATGTAGAATGCAAAACACTTGTCATTGTGTAATTCATTTTGGATTGTTAATCATAGAGAGAATTTTTACTGCTGTTTACTTTCAGACCTGTCCCACTGGCTCTATTGTTTGGAGGTAGAGCTCACAGTCTACAGCAGGGGCGGATTATCCATCTGGCAATTCTGGCAAATGCCAGAGGGGCCGGACCATTTTTTTAAAAAATGTGGGCCGGTCAGATTTTTAAAATTTTTTTATATACAAATAAATTGTATATTTGTATAATTGTATATTATAAATTGCTATATTGTATAGCGCATAGGATGGGTTTTTATCTCTTGCACGATTTCACTATTGTTATAATAATAAAAATAATACTAGCCTACTGCTAATAATAATAGTAATTAATAATAATAAATATTAAGCATTTGGCAGTCGGCAACGGCCGGCCTGGTCCCGTAATGGGCCAACCGACCTAATCAGAGGTTACTCAAATTGGGACTTTCAGTCAAAATCAAGCACGTCAACTTCAAACGGGATCTCCGTTTGCAGGGTTCAGGCTGTAGCCTACCGGACCCTCCCGGTGATCATGCTGCTCTGGGGGACCGGCAGCACAGTGAGAAACTGCTGCTGACGGGCACAGAGCTGCGCTGGAGCTCTGACTGCTGTCTGTCCGCGCGGCCGTCTGACAGCATCAGTAAACTGAGACAGTTTCATTACGGTTAAAAATGTTTTGTTGTTGCGTTAAATAGTAGTCTAATTCGGTGTTTTGGTACAGTTGGTTTTAACACCTGATGCGAAGTGTAGACCTATAGAAGTAGGCTTCACATTGTAGCAGGTACAAATAGTTGCTGGCGGTTTAAGAGTTGAGCTCAGGTGAACACGCAGGAGGGGGGGTGCTCGGCGGAGTCAATGTGTGTGACGGACTGAACGGTAGCGGTGTGGAGCTACACTGCGGCGCCTGAAGTTGTACTTAAAAAAGTCGTACTTAAAAAAGTCGTAATTAAAGGTGCAATATGTAGTACTGTATGTAATACTGGCAGCTAGCGGTTAAAATAATTACTGCACTACCAATTCAAAATACTGGAGAGTCGTCTCCCCTCCTGCCCAGACTCCAAGTTCACGGAGGTTGCCAGGCTGAGACCGCAGCATTCACAACAATGTTGCTAGACGCTTTTCTTACATAGCCAGACATTACTCCACAGCACAGCGGAGTAGCTAACGGTAGATGCTAATCTCACATAGCCAGACATTACTCCACAGCACAGCGGAGTAGCTAACGGTAGATGCTAGTCTCACATAGCCAGACATTACTCCACAGCACAGCGGAGTAGCTAACGGTAGATGCTAGTCTCACATAGCCAGACATTACTCCACAGCACAGCGGAGTAGCTAACGGTAGATGCTGGCTATATTGACAGTCATAAAAGCCCGTGCTCACGCGGAGCTCTGTAACCAACTGACAGATACACTTTTTCAGCTTAGAATTACAGTATGAACCGCTAAAAACACAACAACCTCGCTGTCCTCTCCACACGCCAGTCAGGCACACTTCCTCGGCTTAGAATTACAATACGAAACGCTAAAAATACCACTACCTAGCCGACGGAACACACTTCATTGGCTTAGAATTACGGCAACAATCGCTAAACACACTGCAAACTCACAGTCCTCTCTTTCCGATTTACAGCCCCCTCTCGTGGCTTAAAATAACTCACCGTTGTCGGCTCCAGCCGCTGAACTACACGCTGTAAACAGCCATGGGCTGCATGCCTGGTCCTCCCGGAAACGTTAGCGGTTAGCAGGGTTAGCATGGCGGCGTTAGCCAGGACCAGTCGGGATCACTTTACTGGCTGTGTCTCAATTGTTTTTGCGAGTAACCAACTCAGGTACTCGGGTACTAGCTATATAATTCAATGTGAGTACACAAATGTTGAAATGACAAAAATGCCCATCCCTAGTAGCTGTGATAAATTAGCCTGAAGCTAATGCTTACCGGTTCAGGAGAAAATAAGCCAACTCTGCGTCCTTTTGGGCTTTAAGCTGTCTCCATCTTTCAAATACATCTCCAATATTTACCAGGGGGTTGTTACGTCTCTGGTCACGCAACTGTTAGAAACATGCTGTTTTCTTTTTTATGTCATGTAGAATCTATCTCCGTTGATCCTGTTCGTTTGTTTGCTGCTTTCATGGCTGTACTCCCGTTACAGCTGTAGCATGCTGGGTTTACGTGTTTACAGGTATATCTGGCAACCCGGCCTGCCTGTCAAACTGGGCAGTTGATAACAACACACAGATCAAAACATAAACATAAATTCCGTCACGGAATGTAAATTTCAAAAAGAAAAATACTGACATTAGCATTGTTGTCAGAAAATATAGTATTTCAGCTGATTTCAACCCGTAGCTCTGTTGTTTGTAAATCAGGAGTACTGTCAGTAGCGAGAAAAACGAAAACAAACGGTGCCGCCTACACCGAGTTATCCTCCTGCTAGATTTGGCACCCAACAGTCTTAAACAAGGCTTAAACAGGGCAAGGCTTAAACAGGGCAAGTTTTAAACGTGTTTTTAGCCTCTAAACATGTTTGAAATGCCATTACTAGTGCTTAGCCATGTGCAGTTATTCCTTACGAGGGAACACAGCGAATTTGACTGCAGTAGATGTGACAGAAAGGCATAAAAGTTGTGTAAATCCTTACCTCTGTTTATGTACTGCTTTCCGGTCAAGTCCTCAACAATCGAGTGCCGATCTCATACAATCCATTATTCCAAAATGCATTTTTTCCACAAAAAAATGATGATTATAAATAAAAAATAATGAGTATGTATCAACAGGCTGTAACCTGACACCGCAGTGAAGCAGAGCTGACCTGCAGGTTGTAGACGGTGAAAGCTCAAGCTCAAATAGCTGAACTCCTGAACTGCAGTTCAGGAGTTCAGCAGCTCATTTGCATAGGTAACCTAGCAACGGCGGAGCCTGCCTGTCGGAGCTTGGAGTTAGATCAGGACTAATATCAGAAAATGGTTCGAGTTTGTATGGAGCTAAATCGGGGCCAAATGTTTTGTTCATTCGAAAAAAATATATATAGTTGAAAAAAAATAAAGCTTGAAATTGAAAATTTAAGTTTTGGTCAAAACTTGGAAAAAATAAAACCATGTATTTGAACTAAAAATAAGTGTACCAATTTTTCTTTCAGTTTGAATAAAATATAGATTCAATTCTGGAATTATTTTGAATAAATTATAAATTTTCATTTTTCACTTTTATATTTGTTTTCAGTTCCACATTTCATGTTTTCAGATTCAAAAGTTATTTTTTTTACGGCTTCAAATCTTTTTTTTACGGCTTCAAATCTTTTTTTTTTCGGTTTCAGATCTGTTTTTCACTTTCAGATATTTTTTTTTTTTCGGTTTGAGACTTTTGGCCCTGATTTGGTGTGGGGGCGTGGCTTCAACTCAGAGGGGCGTGGCATTATGAGTGACAGCCTATCAAAGAAGGCAGAAGACTCCTCTGTCATGTTGACTTCAGGAAATGGTGTTACTGTGAGAACTATGACTGAATGCTTTCTATCCACTATATACATGTGATTTTTACTTAAACTGATGCCAGTGACAAAGTTCCATTTAAAAAATGTTTTGGACAACAAATGGTACCAATTACACTATAAGAGCAATAAACTGTGCCAGATTGTGCAGTTCAGCAGGAACAATGACTTCTCCCACTTCCACTTGTATGACTTATAGCACCACAGTATTCACTGGCACCAGCCCACAGGTAGGACATGTGAAAGATATTAGCATTTTTGAATAGATACTTTGCGGGTTATCCCCTCAGTGGCATTTTTTTTTTGTGATTAACACATAAAAGGAAAATAGGTGGACAGCTGGACAAAGCTGGCAATCAAGCATCGCTAGCACTAAAGTTAGCATTAACTAACGTTAGCTTCACACTAGCTGGTGTTTTTACACTAATTTCAGTGTCCAGCTCAAGTTTTTTTTTTTACTTTAACGTGTATTGGTCTTTGTTAACCTCGGTTTGTCAGAATGACCATAACTTGACACTGGCTGCAGTGAAGAAGGTCTCCTTTTATAGAGTAGACAAATATGACTTTACATTAATGCTCTGGCCTGATAAATTACGTTTTACACTATAACGTTACATGTAACAGCATGACAGTTATGCCTTACAAAATATGCCAAGTGGGCAAACTTTGAAGGCTTCTACCACAGCCTAACTTAAGTATCAGAATACACTAACTTGTCTTTTTGTATTTGTATGTCTTACTGTCTGTTTTCTGGACCATGTGTGTCCGTAATAAAAGCTTTGACTGATTGATTAACAAAGCGGACCAGGACAAGTTATGTTGTTTAAACTAACCATGAAAAGGTAACACTAGCAATGTTAGTTATCTATAATGTTTGACATTTATAAGGCTGTACGGCTGCAGGCAGCCACTGTCGAGTTATGGTCATTCTGACAAACAGAGGTTAACAAAGACCACTACATGTTAAAGTCAAAAAACTTGAGCTGGACACTAAAATTGGTGTAAAAACACCAGCTAGTGTGAAGCTAACGTTAGTTAATGCTAACTTTTGTGCTAGCGATGCTTCCTTTCCAGCTGTCCACCTATTTTCCCTTTATGTGTTAATGACAAAAAAAAATGCCACCGCGGGATAATGTCCCAAAGTATCTATTCAAAAGGCTAATATCTTTCACATGTCTTACCTGTGGGCTGCGCCAGCAGGTTGCTTTGGCGGAGCGGACGCTATGCTGACTGCCGAGTGAATACTGTGGTGCTACATTCAATGTCATACATGGAAGTGGGAGAAGTCATTGTTCCTGCCGAACTGCACAATCAGTTTATTGCTCTTATAGTGTAATTGGTACCATGTGTTGTCCAATACAATTTTTTAAATGGAACTTTGTCACTTGCATCAGTTTATTAAGTAAACATCACATGTATATAGTGGATAGAAAGCATTCAGTCATAGTTCTCACAGTAACACCATTTCCTGAAGTCAACATGACAGAGGAGTCTTCTGCCTTCGTTGTTAGGCTGTCACCATAATACCACGCCCCTCTGAGTTGAAGCCACGCCCCCACGCAAAATCAGGGCCAAAAGTCTGAAACCGAAAAAAAAAAATTATCTGAAAGTGAAAACAGATCTGAAAACAAAAAAAAAAAGATTTGAAACCGAAAAAAAAAAGATTTGAAGGCGTAAAAAATAAGTTTTGAATCTGAAAACATGAAATGTGGAACTGAAAACAAATATTAAAGTGAAAAATGAAAATTTATAATTTATTCAAAATAATTCCAGAATTTAATCTATATTTTATTCAAACTGAAAGAAAAATTGGTACACTTATTTTAAGTTTGAATACATGGTTTTTTTTTTTTCCAAGTTTTGACCAAAACTTAAATTTTCAATTTCAAGCTTATTTTTTTCAACTATATATATTTTTTTTCAAATGAACAAAACATTTGGCCCTGATTTAGCTCCATAAGTTTGTGCCTTTCCAAATTGCGGCAACCAAATGAAGAGATATTTGAGCTTGAGCTTTCACCGTCTACAACCTCCGCAGCCGGGAGATTTTACCGTTATGGTTGGTTGCACCTCAGCTCCCTTGATAACATTAGCTACATGAGAGAGATTACCGTGTTTGTAGCGAACATTGACTTCACCGAAAAGAGCGTCAAGTCCCGGTATCTGAAGGAAAATGCCATTCCTAAAGCGAAAAGACCAGCTGCTGACAAATTGGAGGTAACGTCTTTATGCTTTATACTTTCCAAGGCTAAAGTAATTCTCACTTTTCTTTCTGAAGAAATGTTTCACGGTGTTGGTGAACACTAAATGTTGTAACTCCCGTTACTGAGACCCGTGTATGATATTACCGACATGTAATTAGTGATGAGTTATATGCGTTACAGCCAAAATGTATATATTACTGTAATTGCCTTACACCCAACACTGATTATGATAGATGCATCCTCAATGTTACTGTTTTGGCCATTGAGTCTGACTACAATGCTCTTTCTCCTTCTTACTTATTTAAGGGACACCATCCAGTTACATAGAGACAGAATAGCTGCAGTGCCACAGTCAACTCCCAAGAAGGCGTCCAGCTGGTCATCCAGCCAGTTTCAAAATAGTTCTTTCAAGTCCACAGAAAAAAAGCCCTTACCCGTCATGGACAGAGAAGAAGGCGACTGCTTTGTAACATAGCCCCAGTTCCTCTGCTGGATAAGAGTGAACTGGTTACTCAAGCCAGGTCACATTATAAGAGCATGTTCTAGGCCTAGGAAAAGAGTACTGAACAATTTTTTCTTTGTACACTTCAGACTATGCTGCAGCATGATTATGTATAAAACCACACACTGTACTGTACATACTTTACATTGATTGTGTATAGATTGTTATATTGTAATTTACTTTTTGTTGTTGAAGTAAAGACAAAAAAGCACAAAAATGTAATGTGTATTGTTATATTATAAAACCACTGTAACAGACAGGTGCAGAAAGGGGGGTACAAGGGGGAAGAGGGCGAGCAAGCTTTGGTTATTTCACTAAAGAAGTGAGGCACTTATTTATAATAAATAATAATAAATTTCCTTTTTAGAGGGCTTTTCATCATACTCAAAGACACTTTACAGTAAAAAGCAGCACATATATCACATTAAAAACATAAGCAACAAAACCAACACATACAACAAGGATATTTAGAAGCAATTAAAAACAATAAAAACAGTAACTATCAGGTGAGAAATGTAAGATTATTGTATCTGGAAAGCTAATCTAAAGAGGTGTGTTTTGATTAGTGTTTTGAATGTGTATTTACAACTAAAAAAAAATGTACCTAAGCTAGGACAAAGTCACGAAAGCCTGTTGTACTCACTCATTAGACAGCTGGCCATCAGGTCTGTCCGGTTAGATCATCCTTATAGATCAGATGGGGAAACCCCTCTGTATGGGCCAAACAATGTCCGTTGACCCGTCCAGACCAGGCTGGATCCTTACAGCACAGGCTTTCTTCCTTAGTGGTCATTGCGATACAGTATCCACACGAGCACCACCATGTACCCGCATCAAGTGCAACCAGCCATAACGGTAAAATCTCCCGGCTGCGGAGGTTGTAGGCGATGAAAGCTCAAGCTCAAATATTTCTTCATTTGGTTGCCGCAATTTGGAAAGGCACAAACTCAAGCATTTTCTGATATTAGAATCCGTGTACCATTCGTTCATTCGTTTTTTCAAAATAAAACCAAAACTCAAAAACAAATTAATGACTTGTTTCCTCAATATTCGTTTCCAAAACCAAAAGGAAATAACTGATAACAACTTTTTTTCCTATTTGCAATTTTGTGCTCAAATTAAAAATGGAAAAACGGATATTTCGTTCACCCGTTTCATCCAATTTTTATATTTTTAATTGACGCAAGATGCATGACCCGGATGTGACCTTAACTCGTGGGACAACGACACCACCAAGAGCCAAGAACAGCCTATGTTGTAGCAGGTAGCAACTGAAATGGATATTTTTGTGCTTTTTAGTGGAAGTAAGAGGGTTACTCTGAAGCCTGAAGACATGACCACAGAGAAGATATCGGTTATTTTCCAGGTATGTATCTTATTTAAAGCAATAAAGCGATATAATATAACGTTATGGTGTCTTAAATACTCGTGGATGCTATTATACCAATCTATCCAACGGTTATCGTTTATTAACTTTCAAAGTTATTAGTGTGTTCGAACGGATTATGGTGTGATGTTTTTATTTTACATTGTTTTAGGTTAACATTGATTTGCATGCCACATTCGTCTTAGATTAAAACAAGTGAACTAAAAGATGTTCTTTTGCTACATTATTTGAGCAGGTGTGTCCAACTCTGTTTACTGGTATCCCTTATCCTGCATATTTACCATCTGTTCGTGCTGCACCTGCAACGTACCAGCAAATTAGACCTTGATGACCAGCCTTACATTAAGTGCTTATTGTTCTCACTATATATATTAGGGTTCAACAATTAATACAAATATTATTGTAATTGCAATATTGCCAAGTGCACTATCCACATCACAGGAACTGCAAATTTTTTTATTATTTGTTCTCATCAATATTCAGGAATGTCTTCATTGCTGAAGTCCTGAATGGAAAGCTAGAGACCACCAAGATGGTTACAGTCCGCTTCTCAGAGTTTGAGGCTTGTGTGGCACCAATCACCAGTAAGGTGAAAGAGGCCCTTGGACAGCAGGAGTCATTTATTTTGACAGATAGTCAGGGCAACGACATAGTTGACTCTGATGGAACTAGGGGTATGTTTTAAATCATTGCTGTGTAAATGATATTTTCTGCAGCCACATTAGGAACTTAAGTGCACAAACAGTTCACACATATCTGAATTAGGAAAAGTACACCTAAACATTCTGGTATTGAAGTACATTTTGCATTGATAGCTTTCTTGGGTGCTTCAAATCTGTTTATAGTGTCCTATTCTTAAAATTCATAACCCACATATAGGATATAAGTTATCAAAAATACTACAAATATTTTATTAAAACATAATAAAATGTCCTATTTTTTCATTGCAGGATCAGCATACTGGAAGCAAAATTCCAGGAAAGTATTTGCAGTACCTGAACCACAGATGGAACTGCTACAAGTCAATAAAAGGAAGAGGTTGAGGTAACTGAAAATTATTCTATTTTTAATTTTTTCCACACCATTCATGTGTTTTCTTTTGGATGACATGATGCTGTGTTTGAAAAAACAAATTATTAAGGTCTAATTAAATGTTACATTGTACATTTTTATGTTTTTCAGTCGAAGAGAAGATACTGGCCTTCAAGAGGTTATGGCAGACATTGAAGAAGTTGTCGAAGCAGCCCAGGGACTAAAATAAGTGTCGAAGATGATTAAGGATTTGAGTGGATTTGCACATTCCACAGTGACAACAACCCTGTCTCTTTCAGAGGCTGAAGTAGCTTCCTTAAGAGTCGTTTTAGCCTGTCTTGTCTGCAAAGGTTAGTACCGTTTTACAATGGATCATTAGGAAGATGTAATTAAAGATCAAAATCACTTCACTTCTGTTTGTGTTTTACTAGATTTGACATGCTGTGTGGATTTAATTTATATTTGGTCATTGTAGTTTGGCCTACGTACTGAAAAATAAATGAAGTGCATTTTTTTTTTTTTAACCTACAGGTCCTGTAGACAAGCCAATGTTCTCAACATGCTGCAGAACCCTAATCGGGTGTAAGGCATGTGTTGCGGAGTGGAACAGCAGCCACAGTTACTGCCCGAAGTGTCGCGCTGTGGATTTGGAGAACAGCGTTCATGAAGTGGCTGGACTCTCTGAGGCGCTGGCACCACTGGAGAAGTTATTCCTTTAGTATGTTGCTATGGTGGCAACAGATGTTCATACAGTTCTTCCGAGCCTTGTTTTTATAGAGGAATAATGTCTAATGTTAACAGTATTATTGTCACATGTAATTGTGGCACTTAAATGAGGTTTACAAGATTTTCTACTTGTTATACAAGATTTTCTACTTGTATTTTTTTCACATTAAAAGAAATATGCAGACCCTGAACAAACTTGGAATTTATTCATCTACAACTGAGCTTAAATCAGTTTCTCACAACTACTGTACAAACATATGCATAGTTCATTGGTGGAAAGTTGAGATACTTGAGTATTTTCTTTTCATGACTTTTTACTTCTCCACTAAATCTCAGAGGAAATATTCTACTTTTACTCCACTACATTCATTTGACTGCTCACAAATTTAGTACAATTTCATGTTATAAATTAGCAGTTTTACACAAGTACAGCTGAAAAGAACAAGTTGATTAATCAATAAGTCAATTGATATATTAATTGGCGTGAAGGCATTTTTCATGTAAAAACATCTTAAGGTTCTAGCTTTAGAAATGTGACAATTATAACCACACAGTACTTTTTGTGTACCTAGTCTACCACTGGCCTAGTATCAGATACCCCCAACTGTATTTATCTTGCATGTCTTTCAGTAACATTGATCAGATAGAACAGTGCCTCCTGAAACACACTATGGTCATTGTTAACCACTTTTCCAAAAAGAAGAGACATGTCTGGAAACCTCTCTCCAAACAGCTGCTCAGCACGACATCGGTCTTGCTCTGATGAAAATGGGTCAGAGCCAAAGGCAGATACCCAAGTCAGGGAGGAGCCCAACTCCTGCTCATACATGTGTGCTGCCTCGGCAGCGTTGGGCAACAGCTCTGTGGGAATTCTTGCTGGACAAATATTAGCTGCAAGTTGGTTTGGTATCCCTCTGCCTAAAATGGGCAATTATTTATATTAGTTTTGGACAAAATTGTCAATTGTTGTAAAGCTCCATACATACAAATACTAGCGTAGCCTACCTGGTATCCTATGGGCATTCCAGGACTGCACAACCCTGGCAAGTCCAATCTGACTCACTTGACATGCCAGGTTGGAGACACAACATTTGGTTATATTATCCTGGATGTCGAGCAGCTCTTGATCCAGCAGGTGAACAAGGGCCTGTTTTAGTGGATAGTTCACCCGATTGTTGACCTCTAGCCAAATTCTTTCCACACGAAGGTTCTGTTTAAACAAAAAACATTTTTAAGACTGGAAACACTTCAGATCAGAAAACCCAAATCAGAAAAAGTTGGTCTGGTGTGTAAATACAGGTATAAGCAGTAGTAGACAGCATTAATTTACAAATTTCCTTTGGTCTTGAATTATGTTGCAGACAGTTTGAAGTCAAGGTATTTAAGCTTTCAATTGATATGTAAAACAAATATTCTGCCATTCAAGCCTGCACCTTCTCCCAAGAGTTGGGACATAAGTACCAATAAGTGATGAGTTGAAAAATTGAATAATGATGCTATAGGTAAACAGCTAATTTCAGCAGTGATTGTACAAGTTAACAACATCGCAAGCAATCAAATCAGCCATTGAGTAGAAGCCTGCAGTGTGGAATAGGCTTAATGCTTACCCTTACTTTTCTTTAGGAAAAATCCAAAAGACGTGGTCCATATGGTACAGGTTTTACCAGTTGAGCAATTGAGATTCCCTGCCACAAAAATTTTTGAAAAGTGTTGCAGGCTTGAATGGCAGGGATAGATAATTACTATCAACAATTTATTGATTTGGGATTTTAAATATTTTCACTTGAAATATATTTTGCTTAATTTCAAAAGTTACTTATTATCTGTAATCAGTAGGACAAAATTCACCCTTGAAGAAGTTGTCTGTACATAAGGTAGCCTGTTGATGTTACGTCTGTGTTGAGACAGCTTTTCTTGCATGTACAGGGTCAAGTAAAACTCCCTGCCATGATCCACTCGGATTTGGTCCCACATGCCGTTTTGGACAACTGCTTTCCTGTAATAGAAAATGTGTAGATTATATGGATACATATGTGGATATGATACGTTCAAATTCCTATGTAGCACATACTGCTTGTAATGTAAAAATACTGACATTGTATGATAATCCCACATAGTGCTTATTATTTATTGTTACTGTTATTAACATTGACTTGCCTGTAAACTTCCTCATAAATAACTAGGTTGTTTTCACTGGCATTGTGGATTCAGCAACAATTTTGCTGCTGAATCCATCAATAGCCAAGACATGCATCACTCCAAACATTCCCAGCTTCTCATTCTGGTCTAGGTGGAGTTTGTGGCCCATATACTCAGCGTGGTAAGGAACTGGATTCAGATTACGTGCTCCCTAAAACAAAGTATAATTCAATCAATGCAAGTTGTAATAACAATAAGTTTGACCTTTTTTTCTCAAATATAATCAATATAGGTGACTTACTTGGTGACGCAGCTCATTATACGGCTGGTGTACCTCTTTGAGAATTCTTCCCACTCGAGATTGTCCTGCCCTTACCCCCACTGATGACAGGTATCCTGTCATGAATTTTCGGCCGTAACATGGACCTGTCTGTTAAGACAAAACATTTGAATTAATTTAAACAATAATTAAATTTGAAATGTAACTTTTTTTTTTTTTTTTTTTTTTTAATTGTAAACATTAGGATTAGAAATATGGAGTTATATTCCTATCTTTATTCAAGAGCGCATTCTTTCAATTTGAGAGCATTTCTCACTGATATTACGTTCAGATTTTGTAATAATTTCCCTCAAAACCTTGCTCTCACACTCAAATGGTCATGCTCGCGCTTGGATTTTCTCTGCTTGTGCTCAAACTTTGTGCTCGGACTCAGATATGTTGTTCCTGCTCTCAGCTTTGAACCTTCTCCTCGCACTCAGCCTGATTCTGCTGGGCTTGCAAATCTGCTGCTCTCGGATCTCTCCTGCGTGCTTGGATTTTTCTGTGTTACAACACTATCAAAATTCCACAACCAATAGAATGCCAGGTGTAGTGTTGACCAATGAAATGATCCCTGCCCCGTTGAGGGTGCGTTCGTTTTATGTGAGAACATTAGTTGCGGCCGGCTCCTCTGTAACCATGGGTCTGTAACCCAAGTTTATTTATCCCCGCCGTCCATCGCTTTATTATTAGTATATGTCAATAATGTGCACAGAATGGTCAACGGTCTTTCACCTGCACCCATCAGGAAACGGGAGAAAGCTTTGAAGTGGGACATATCAAGTTACGTAGCTACACAACTATGAGGGTGAGTAACATAAATTAAGCACATAGCATATGGCGCTAGCCTAGCTTGATGTCTGTAAACAAATAGCTTTTCTTTAAATCAGTAGTTTAGCTAGCTAGATTGAACGACATATGACGGACAGTATGTGTGTATTTACAACTGGTATTTAATGACCTCACTTTGTAAATTTTCCTCGTTTGGTTAACCATGTTCCTGGGGATTTGGCTAATTTCAGACATGTTAGAGGCAATTGTAAAACCTAAACTGTAATATAACTGAAAAACAAAAGAAACTGGATTGTTTGTATCAGTTTTTACATCACTGTTGCATGTTTTTCAGATGTTCTAAATTCTTATAACATTATTTTAACAATAACATTCATATATATATATATATATATATATATATATATATCTGTATAGAAAGTTGTAAGTACAATTACACGCCTATAATAAAACACTTTAAAATAGCAGTTATTTATTTTTACCCTTATGAAATCAATACAAAGCAAATTGAACAGAAAAAAAACAAGTATTTAGTTTCAGTTTCCCTTCTTCCAGGTGGGGCTGAAGTACCCCTGTTGAGCTGCACCGTGTGCATGGACCAGTGCTGTACAACCACACTACTGTGTTGTTCCAGTCAGTATATTACTCCAAACACAAAATCCCATTGGTTCTCCCTGTACTCACCTGTGTGCAGAGGGCAGGCATTAGTGGCACAAACCAAGTACGTTGGCAAGTCTGATAATAATTTAATTGTAAAATCATGTTACATACACTTATCATTTCTTTCTTGCTTAAATTCACAGGGTGCACAACAAGGCCCAGGAGAGACAATTACTGTGATGTCCACAAATCCAAAGCAGAGAAGAGAAGGTAAGGTAAGATAGTAATGATGTTAAAGAAAGCTATGTACACCTAATACCTTATGTGGCGATGTCTATGAATTTGTTTTAAATAGGAGCACACTATACAAAGACAACAGTGGAGAGTTCCTGGATCGGTCTGTCCTCAAAGTGCCAGAGATCTACAAGGACTTCACCGTTTCTGCACCATCACCTGCATAATCCAAGTGATAAAAGAGAGAACAAACTATTTTGTTCTCTGCTTACATGAATAGGGGCCTGTAATGTCTGCACACATAAACAATCAATTAATAAATGTTAAGTATCACTGATATTTCTTAAATCATTGTGGTTTTTCAGAGCAATAAGATTATTAAAGCCATGTTCATACTTGCAACAAATTAAAACCCTTATCAAGGCAAATAGGTTTTTCATTTTCTGTAATCTAAATCTAAAACAGTATAATTAAATTTACCAGAGTGGACACTTGCAGGTTGTTAAACAGCTTTAATTTACCTTGTCAAAACAATAAGTAATTCATAACCAACTGCACAATATTTGACACAAAACCTAAAAAGCGTATGGTTCATACTCCTGTGAAGCAGTACACTTTGCCTGTAGGATTTACTGTAGCAGGAACATTGATATTGGCAAACTGATGACCCAGGTACAGGTGAGTTTGTGAGCAGGGTTATGATATGAACTAAAATAAAGATAAGATAAGCCTAGTGTTCACAAGAGGGATAATTCAGGTATTGCAACACAAGTTATAGAATAATTGAATTAAATAGGAGGTATATATAACTAGTAGAAAATAAATTAACTAAACAAGAGCAATTAAGGCAAAGTTATGAGGTAGTAGCAAGCTAAAGTGACGTATAATCAATAGCAGTGAGTCACATCAACAGTGTACACCAGAATAATATATACTGTGATTAAGTAATGATACTTAGTGTTGTCTGTAGACTACTAATATAACAAAACTGAAAAATAATATAGTGTACGATGCAGTATGGAGAACAACCGAGTCCCATATGACCCCAAGAGACTTTAATTGCAGCTGTTGATGATGTTGCAGATGGTTGTAGTCTGTAGCCAGTCATACAGTAGGTAGATCTGGAGCAGCAGGGTGACTTCTAGCTTTCATGGGCTGGTGATAAGACTCTGCTGCTATGATGCAGCATTGGTCGAGCCCTTCATTCTCAACTGAAAGAAAAGAAAAGAAAATGCTTGTTTTTTCTGTTCAGTTTGCTTTGTATTCATAAAAAAAAAACTGCTATTTAAGGAGCAAATTATTCTAGATTTGTTTTTATTATAGTGATAACATTGTACTTAACATTACAACGTTTTATACAGACTGATATGAATCCATCATTTTCAAACTAATGTTATATGAAGAAATGAAGACTAAATTCTGATGAACAACACACAACAGTGATGCAAAAACAAACACAAACAATCCAGTTTCTGGTGTTCTTTCAGTTATATTACAGTTTAGGTTTTACTATTGGCTCTAACATTAAATTAGCAAAATCTCCAGGAAGGAGAGGTTAACCAAAGGTTAACCAAACGAGGAAAGATACACATACTGTCGGTCATATGTTGTTCAATCTAGCTAAACTATGAAGAAAATCTATTTGTTTACGGACATCAAGCTAGACTGTATGTTAGCATGTCTGAAATTAGCCAAATCCCCAGGAACATGGTTAACCAAACAAGGACAAATTACAAAGTGGGGTCATTAAATACCAGTTGTAAATACACACATACTGTCCGTCATACAGTATGTCGTTCAATCTATCTAGCTAGCTAAACTACCGATATAAAGAAAAGCTATTTGTTTACGGACATCAAGCTAGGCTAGCTATGGCTAGCGCCATATGCTATGTGCTTAATTTATGTTACTCACCCTCATAGTTGTGTAGCTACGTAACTTGATATGTCCCACTTCAAAGCTTTCTCCCGTTTCCTGATGGGTGCAGGTGAAAGACCGTTGACCATTCTGTGCACATTATTGACATGTACTAATAATAAAGCGATGCACGGCGGGGTTAAATAAACTTGGGTTACAGACCCATGGTTACAGAGGAGCCGCCCGCAACTAATGTTCTCACATAAAACGAACGCACCCTCAACGGGGCAGGGATCATTTCATTGGTCAACACTACACCTGGCATTCTATTGGTTGTGGAATTTTGATAGTGTTGTAACACAGAAAAATCCAAGCGTGCAGGAGAGATCCGAGAGCAGCAGATTTGCAAGCGCGCAGAATCAGGCTGAGTGCGAGGAGAAGGTTCAAAGCTGAGAGCAGGAAATCTGTCCACAGAACAACATATCTGAGTCCGAGCACAAAGTTTGAGCACAAGCAGAGAAAATCCAAGCGCGAGCATGACCATTTGAGTGTGAGAGCAAGGTTTTGAGGGAAATTATTACAAAATCTGAACGTAATATCAGTGAGAAATGCTCTCAAATTGAAAGAATGCGCTCTTGAATAAAGATAGGAATATAACTCCATATAGAAACTATAAGCAAGTACCAAGCTGCAAACATTACACTGCTCTTCTATCTTCTAAATTCTATCTCTGAGTTAGTGAGAAAGAACAATATTTGTAAATGATAATCAGGTTAATTTTCTTGTTCTAATGTGTAGAATTATTTTTAAACTATATTCACTCTTTTATAATTATTACTGTATACTAAATCTCCATATGATGTACGCTAAAAGTCAATGATCCCATTAACATTATGATAAACCCATTATAATAAGCTACATAATTGGTGTATGGCAAAGTTAGCCTACATTTTAAAGGTTGAAAAACATTTAAATCAGTGTGATCACCCTGTTGCACTGAGTATTGCTCTGATGTAATACCGCCACAGAGTGCCGTGCTCACCGTGTAAGGTTAACGTTAGCTTACACACTCTAAATAGACGTTACTTAACGTAACTTAATAGGCTACTTGGTTAACGCAACCATGGTTGGTAGCCTACTTTCTTTCTTCCTCTTGTGAGCACTTACCTTATCTATCGATGACATGATTGCCGTTTCCAGTTCTGCGTCTGACACATGTCTTTTTCGTCTGAGCTGGTGTTGAACACATAATCTTCTGACTGACATTTCCGAGCATCTCGGGACATCTATCTGATGCAGCGCGGCGGAAATCTCGGCATGCGTTCTACCATCCTCAAAAAGCTGCCGAATTAAGTCGGAATATTCATCCAGTCCTGCCATGTCGCTACTTCTCGTCTTGACCACTTGTTTGTTTGGCGGACTCTGGTCCTAATAAAGGTCACATCCGGGTCATGCATCTTGCGTCAATTAAAAATATAAAAATTGGATGAAACGGGGTGAAACGCTCGTTATCCGTTTTTTCCATTTTTAATTTGAGCACAAAATTGCAAATGGGAAAACGAGTTGTTATCCGTTATTTCCTTTTGGTTTTGGAAACGAATATTGAGGAAACAAGTCATTTATTTGTTTTTGAGTTTTGGTTTTATTTTGAAAAACAAATGAACGAATGGAACACGGATTTATTAGTCCTGATCTAACTCCAAGCTCCGTCTGTCAGCTCTGTGAGCTCCTCCCTGCTTCTGCCGACAGGCAGGCTCCCCCGTTGCTAGGTTACCTATGCAAATGAGCTGCTGAACTCCTGAACTGCAGGTCAGCTCTGCTTCACTGTGGTGTCAGGTTACAGCCTGTTGATACATGCTCATTACTATGGACAGGACCTCGGCAAATCGTTTTTTTTGTGGAAAAAATGCATTTTGGAATATTGGATTGTCTGAGATCGGCACTCGATTGTTGAGGACTTGACCGGAAAGCAGTACATAAACAGAGGTAAGGATTAACACAACTTTTATGCCTTTCTGTCACATCTACTGCAGTCAAATTCGCTGTGTTCCCTCGTAAGGAATAACTGCACATGGCTAAGCACTAGTAATGGCATTTCAAACACGTTTAGAGGCTAAAACACGTTTAAAACTTGCCATGTTTAAGCCTTGTTTAAGACTGTTGGGTGCAAAATCTAGCAGGAAGATAACTGGGTGTAGGCGGCACCGTTTGTTTTCGTTTTTCTCGCTACTGACACTACTCCTGATTTACAAACAACAGAGCTACGGGTTGAAATCGACCGGAATTCTCCTTTAATATCTGATGAGGCACTGTCATTTTTGGATTTATTACAGTACATATTACAATATCACATATTGGACCTTTAAAAAAAAGTCGTACTTAAAAAGTCACAGAGTGGTCATATAACGTGTCCTAAAGTCCGTAAAGCGGTTACGTTTTGGTTTCCCGTTACTTCGACCGTGTGAGCGACGAAACCAAGCTTCGGTGAACAAAAGTGAGTGTTAGCTTTAGCTTCTAACGGAACTGCAGAGCGATGTACAGACACAGACTAGCTACATGGAGGAAGACGGCTGGAAGAGCATTCAAGTGTGAGTCTAGTGCTGGGGTTCATATCGTTTAGGTAGCTAGAAGTGCTAAAGTTAGCCTTACAAGAGTTTTGTTTCGTAAGAGCTAGTTTGAACTTAGTGGAGATTGAGGAGTGCCGGGCTGGAACGTTACCACCACCCCTCCCCCGCTGTGTGTGTGAACTGCGTGGGAAGACGCAATTTCAAGTTTGTAGCTGTGGGCCATCCTGCATGCAGAGGGAAACGGTGGCCTTTCCTCCGCTGGTGCGACTAGTTCCTTAGGAAGTTTACCCTGCCAGCCCTCAGACAACCTTCAAGTGCGATCTCTGCTGTTCATGGGTAATCTGCACCACACTTTGCTATAAACACTGACAACACAAGATACTGTGCGCCGTCAGAGCCGAACTGTGAACTGGACTAACTGACGCTGTGCTTGTGCACTCACACGTACACCACACCAGCGCCTAGTGAACTGAACTGGACTGTACAGCGGCGCTGGTACTTACACTGGTGCATATACACAACATATACACACGCCCTCATATGGCTGAAGACTGAGAAAAAAAGACAGAAACTGTCAGCTCATTCATACTGACAACACAGTAGGTTCTGATCAATAGAATGTAGAAAACATTACACGTCACAACGTGAACACAATCATGTTATGTATCCATAACATGATTGTGTTATTGTACAATTTAGCAGTAAATGCAGTAGCCTATGTAAGTCAATCCTACATTTTTCAACTTGGGAGCAAAACGTGCTCCATGGGGGAAAAAAGTTACCATAAAGCCCTATGCATGCTATTTTAAAGCAATTTTTAAGTGTTGTCATATCCGGCCCATGTCCCAGATGCGAAAGCCCCGTTACTGGACTACTGAATATAATAATATTCCATTATATTTTGTATTTTGAATTGTTACCTGCCATCAGAATTGTGTGATTTCCTTGCCATAAATAGACGTTTTTACCATAAATTGGTGCCTAAAAATTTATCAGAATGCAGGAATTGAAGTCTTTTATGCACAAAACGTTATGTGTTCCCCCAAAGGCCAATTCTGAGCAAGGAAAAACCATGAAGTATAATCACAGTCATAAAAACATTTAAATTGCAGAATTAGAGAGTTAAAACATATGAAAAGATGGAGAACCAGACAGACAATACGTTCAGTGTAAACAAAGAGAAACACGGACAATCGAAGGGACAGTGACAAAAAGAACAACATACTGTAGAGAATGACAGTATACAAACAGCATAAACAGGCAGTAGGCCTATGTGTAAATTTGTTATAAAGGTATGCTCTTTAAAAAGTAGTAAGCATTGTTTGCCAGTTACTTACATTAAATGTTTAAAAATCTGTTACATAAGGTACTGCTTATTGTATTTCACCATCTGTACACAAATGTAATTAGTGAATGCATGGGGTGGTCCACTATTAGACTCTGATGTCATCAGTAATTATATTTCTTGCTCTTCTTACCCTTCCTCTTCCCCCTCCTCGTCCTCCTCTTGCTCCTCCTTGTCTTCTTCCTCTGACTTCACCTCCTTGTCCTTGTCGTCCTCTCCCTCTCACTTCTTCACCTCCGCGTCCTCTTCCTCCTCCTCTTCCTCCTACTTCTTCACCTCCGCATCCTCTTGCTCCTCCTCTTCCTCCTACTTCTTCACCTCCACGTCCTCTTCCTCGGACTCCTCTAATTCTCACACTTCTCACTCTTCCTGCTCCCTCCATTGTACTCCACACGTTCACCTCACCTGTGGCTTATTTATAGTGCTTAGGCTGATTGCAAAGTGAACTAATTATCTATAACAGTTTTCACATGTGACAGTTGTAAGAAATAAAAATAATCAGTCAAGCTGGCTATGCTTTATGAGGATACAAATCATAGTTGAATTATAGTTGTGTGTTTAGTGGAAGAGCACTGTGACAGCTTAGTCATGCAAAATGAGAAAAGGATACTGTTGTACTGTTGTACAGCAGCACTGTATGACGGTGGTCAGAAAGCAACAAGAGTGCAGCAACAAAGTTAATATCAGTTTGATATCAGTTTGACCATGAGAATAAGTTACTCCTCAACCTGTGACAGGCAACAGCGGTGCATTGTTCTTTCTGACCATCAGCATAGCTAAAGTCTGCCTAACAGCTGATGAAGAGGGCGTGTGCCAAAAGACTGGGACCAGTCTGTGCATCAACCAGGGGACGCTAAGTCTAAACCACGGTACTCCTCCAACCTCTAATAAACAAATCAAAATGCTCTTAGAGACTGATATATGAGTTCATGTATAAGCCAGAAATTCAGTCTGATGAGAGAAGCCTGTGTGCTGTCTGCTCAACTCGGACCCGTGTACACGTTTATGCCCTTATGATTTTACTTAAATAAATACTTGTTAAACTTTTAAATCCTCTCCTTGCCTACTTAGTGGATTTTGAAACGCACAAAGTGGTGACCCCGACGGGATCCAGTAAGTGGCGCCAGAGGACTTTCCCCTGAATTGAGCAGACAGGACGGACTCCAGTTTTTCCTTCACTCAAAACAGCGCGCTGTCAAAAATAAGGTAAGCAGAGACCTGTTAATATCTAACTTCTGCACATTGAGCATAACCAAATTTTTGAGTGAAGAAGAACAAGAGTGCCGTTGGTAAATTGAATGAAATCTTAAGAGTATAAAAGAAAACTAAACAGTAAAATGAAATTGCAAAATAAGAACTGTTAACAGAGTGAAAAGAAAGCCTGTAAAAAGCTCCTGGTCTACTGTGACCGGGGAGTTGGGCAACAAAAAATAAATCTAAGTTAGCCTGTAAAAAGCTCCTGTTCCGCCGTGACCGGGGAGTTGGGCAACAAAAAATAAATCTAAATTAGCCTGTAAAAAGCTCTTGGTCCACTGGGATCGGAGAGTTGGGCAACAAAAATTAAATCTAAATTAGACCTGTAAAAATCGGAGAGTTGGTTTAATTTGACTTAATTAGAGGAATCTCAGTCGGTTGGTTGGTAGATACTGTAAAAAGCCAATGAATATAATAGCTGGTATTGTTTTATTTCATATTTAAGTTAGAGGGTTGCCAAGCTAATATATGGTTATAAATAATTATTATGATGGAAGGGTACTACCTCTGCAGTCCACTCAATGTTTATTTATTTCTAAGTGATTAATACCCTGTGCTTTATTTTTACTCTACATTACTTTTAATTATTTATTAATCACATTGTTACCTCTGGATCACTGTTGGTATTCAGACCATCTTGATATCTAGAAACTAGAAAAATGTGTTCAAGGTTCACGTTCATTAATATAGGGGTCCCAACGGGCTCTTTATAGCTGCGGGAGCTGGGACGAATAAAAGAAAAGAAGGAAGACAACGCAGAAAGGGAAGTATGACTACTTGGGTTTAGTTTGGATAAATAGGGTAGGGGAGAAGGGATGGGGAAAGATGTATTCACTTGATTTTGTTTATTTTGAGTTGTGTGCTATGAGCGTATTCATTTTACATTGGGCTATGTCTGTACAGAAGATTTCACTCGCTGTTTGCTGCTTACTCCTTGAGACTGACCTGACAATCTTACCACAGGACGCTGAACCATGGCTAGTGTAACCAAGGGGGGTTCCGCTGGTGGACGGGCTGTGAGGATTAGCTCACTAAATACTGGTGGGCTAAACGCTGCAATCAAACGTACAAATGTTATGACCCATATCAAAAGCCTAAATGTGGACATAATGTTTCTTCACGAGACGCATTTATGCAACTCTGACCATAGAAAATTAAATAGACCTTGGATTGACCAGACTTTTCACTCCCAATTCAATGTAAAAACAAGGGGCACGGCTATACTAATTCGGAAAGATGTTCATTTCACCTCAGATAGACTAATGTTGGATTCAAACGGTCGCTATGTTATTGTTACCGGTACGTTATACGGAAAACAGGTAATCCTGGTATCAGTCTATGCTCCCAATTGGGACGACCATAACTTTGTGAGTTCACTGTTTGCTACCATTCCAATTTTTGATTCTCACGTTCTGATAATGGGAGGGACATGAACTGTGTGATCGATGCAACATTGGACAGGTCTAGTCTACGATCAACCTCAGCCATGAAAATGTCCCAGACTTTTTCCACATTTATGAGTCAATATGGATTGGTGGACCCATGTCGATTTTCGCATCCCTCAGTAAGACAATACTTTTTTTTTTTTCCCATGCACATCGTTCATTCTCGCGCATAGACTACTTCTTGATAAAAAATTCATTCCAGCGATCGTCTCCGCCCAATTCTTGCCCATAACACTGTCGGATCATGCCACCGTGGTCTTATACCTTCACTTTAGTATGAAGCCAAAGGGATTCAGACATTGGAGGCTAGACCCTCTCTCGCTGGCAGATGCCAACTTTTGCAAACATATTTCTGAATCGATCACTTTCTTCTGTGAAACTAATAAGAATGATGAAACCTCCCCGTCCACATTGTGGGACACTCTCAAAGCCTACATAAGGGGTAAAATTATCTCTCTCATTTCACATACGAATAAATTGCGCAGGTTTCGGCAGAAGGAGCTGGGGGAAGCCATTGCACAGCTAGATAACTCGCTCTCGTCCACAAACTCCCCGGATCGCCAGATCTTTATATTCTTTTTATATAAAGAAAGAATAAGACTCCAAACGGAACTTCTTCTTCTCACTTCTGAGGCTGAACAGCTTCTCCTTCGCTCTCGGGGGTCGGTGTACGAACATGGTGACAAAGCTGGACGCCTTTTGGCTCATCAGCTGAAGGCAAAAACAGCATCTAATCAAATTACTCAGATAACTGATGAATCAGACTCAATAACCTCTAACCCGGACAAAATTAATGACATTTTTAGATCATTCTTCTCCCAACTATATGCCTCAGAGTCCCTCGCAGATGAAAACCAACTAAATAACTTTTTGGAAAAATTGGACTTGCCGAAAGTGTCACCCGAGGACAATCTGTGACTAGACGCGGCTCTCACTCTCTCAGAAATTAAAGCCGGTTGAGTTCTATAAAAAATTCTCGGATCAGTTGGCTCCACTATTACCCTAAATGTTTAACCACTCGTTTAAACACGGCACCCTGCCACCCACTCTTATGCAAGCTTCCATCTCCCTAATTCATAAGAGGGGTAGGTACCCACTGAGCTGCGCTTCTTATCGACCAATATCACTTCTCCCGGTAGATGTTAAAATACTCGCGAAAATCCTAGCTCGGCGATTGGAATCTGTCATGCCCAAGATCATCTCCGAAGACCCGACAGGATTTATAGGGGGAGACACTCATACTCCAACATAAGAAGACTTCTCTTCTTCTCTTCCTCTAACGTCCCGGAAGTAATAATATCCCTTGACGCCGAGAAGGCCTTTGACAGGGTGGAGTGGGCCTATCTCCTCTTTTCCCTGAGACAGTTTGGTTTTAATACTAACTTAATTTCATGGGTCAGATTACTCTACTCCTCCGCCTGTGCCTCTGTTTGCACGAACAACCAACGTTCTACTCCGTTCCCACTCTTTCAGGGGTGCCCGCTATCCCCGTTATTATTTGTGCTAGCAATTGAACCACTATCAGCTGCTTTGAAAATGGAGGAGGGACTTGGAGGGATTGAAAGATGTGGAATAAAACATCAGGTTTCGCTATATGCAGATGATCTGCTCCTCTATGTAAGTGACGCTTTGGTAAGCATCCCACGTATCCTGACTCTGCTAAACTCTTTCGGTTGTCTGTCCGGATATAAGCTAAATATCTCTAAAAGTGAATACTTCCCAATCAACCGATTAGCTGTAGACATATCACCATCAAGTATACCATTTAAAATAGCCAACACAGGATTTAAATACCTTGGCATTACAATTACACGATCCTTACGAACAATGCAAGAGCAAATCAGCGACGGTCAAGTCCGATTTGCAAAGATGGAATTACCTGCCGTTGTCCTTGGCTGGTAGGATACAATGCAATGCAATACAACGTGCATAAGATCATATCTTGGTTTACTTCCCTCAATCCAGTTGGTGTCAGAGTGAGTCAGCCTCCTGCTCCTCGTCGCTGTTAGCTTTAACGTGTAGCGCCTTGCCCCTCTCCCGTCGAGCTTTACCTCTAATCCGGTTGTTATTGGAACTCTAAAAATTTGGGACGCAAATAAGACGCCACCGGATGGCTCACCCTCCCTCTAGCGACTCCTATTTGCAATAATCACCTGTTCCCCCAGCAAAGATTTATCCACGATTCTCAGTTTTAGAAAACAATGGGCTACGTAGTCTGGGAGACCTGTTCATCGACGGTATATTCGCGAGCTTCAACCAATTAATCTCTACCTTCAATCTACATAAATCTGACTTTTTCCGTTACTTCCAGTTGCGGGATTTTGCGAAAACATACGCCACGTCATTCCCACAGGTACCAACACCCAGCCGGATGGACCTGGCTCTCAAGGCTCGAACCCTGTCAAAGAGCCATATCTCCTATTTTTATAATTTATTGTCCCCAGCCAATGAATCTATTCTACATAAGATCAAGATTAGCTGGGAGTCAGAACTCCAATTGAATCTCTCTGTGGTCTTCTGGGAGGGAGCCATGGGGGTTGTTAACTCGTCATCCAGCTGTGCTAGACTGTCATTAATACAATTTAAAGTCTTCCATAGGTTACACTATAGTAAGGACAAACTATCAAAGCTCTATCCAGACAAATTTGATGAGAATTGCAGTAGATGCTCACAGACTCCATGCAATCTTGCCCACATGTTTTGGGCATGCCCCAAGTTGTCTGAATTCTGGCGACTATTCTTTACAACACTTTCAGATATATTAGGGATAACTTTAACTCCAACCCCACATATTGCTATTTTCGGCAAGCCCCCAGACGACCTCCGTGCCACAGCCATTCAAAATAACGTAATTGCCTTCGCCTCTCTTATTGCTCGCAAGAGAATTCTGCTACTGTGGAAGTCTCCCCAACTACCATCAATCAAAGTCTGGCTTCACGACATTTTAGCACTTCTAAAACTGGGGATGTTGTTCATTTAAGTTCATAAAATAGAAAAAAAGATATTGTCATCTTGTATGCAATCTATGTCTGACTCTTGCACTGGACAAATAAAAGTTATAAAAAAAAAAGCATCCAGGGAGAGGAGGGCCGTATCCCTAGTGTCGTCTAATGCTTGAATGACATTGAGAACCCTCCTAACATTGTGCAGACCTTGCTGACCCAAAACAAAGCCGTTTTGATCCTTGTGGATGATCAACGGAAGGGATTCCTGTAAGCGAGTTGCTAATAATTTGCTGATTATCTTAAGATCTGAGTTAAGCAGGCTTATTGGCCTCATATTCTCACATTTATCCCTAGATTTTCCAGGCTTAGGTAATAAGATAATTAATGCACTGACCATTGAGTTAGGGACGTCCCCATCTATAAAGGCTTCCTGTAGCATTTCCAATATTGGCTTTACCAACTTTCCCTTAAACTTTTTATAAAAGTCGATTGGAAACCCATCAGGTCCAGCTTTTTTACCTGTGCTCATGTTGTCAATTACTTTGACTATTTCATCTTCACTAATGTCACTGTCTAATTGCTGGCCAAGGTCTTCTGCAATAGTTGGTATGTTTAACTTGTCTAAAAATATTTTTTGTGCGTTTAGATCTGTAAGGCCCTGAGAATCATAAAGTTTTTCATAATAATTTCTAAATTCTTTATCTCTATTGGATCCACAATTGTCTCTCTTTTTGTATTTATTATTGTAGTTATATTTGTTTGTGCTTCCAATTGTTTAATTTGCCATGCTAAGATCTATTTAATCTTAGCATGTTGGAGGCTGCCCTGTCCGCTGTAGCTTTATTATACTGTGCTTTTAACAACAACAGCTCTTTTTCTGCTTGTGGATTCTTATCTCTAAACAACTGCTTCTCCAAATTCTTTATTTTTTCTTCTAATTGTTGTCTTTTCTTGCGCCGTTCTTTAGATTTAACCCCTTATACAGGTCTTAAAGGCATCCCATTTGACACGAGCAGAAGTTTGTGTTGTGTTCATACTAAAATATTCATCAATTTTATTCCCAACATATCCTACAAAAGATTCATCCTTGAGCCATTTTTGGTGTAAGCACCATCTAGGAGGGTCTATCAATAAATCTATATGAGTATATTTTATGGGTCCGTGTACTTGGCGGCCAACGGATTTTCGTTTTGAAAGGAAAAAAACAAAAACGAAAAATGGCCAGTTTCCCAATTACCATAAGTAAATAGGAAAACAAAAAACGGAAAACAACCCATTATTCGTTTTTTGTTTTGATATTAAAAAACGGAAAACGAAAAACTATCTTGTTATCCGATTGTCTTTGATGTGTTTGTAGATGGAACTCGAAAATTAAAATACGTGTGTATAAGTTGTATTCCTTAATTTTGCATTGGTATTTTTTCGTGACCCGGAAGTTACTCCCGCCACGCCAAGACCCGCCCTTCAATAGCATATATTGGCCAGGCGTTCATGAGAACGCAAGGTAACTTAACCCCATTTGTACAGGTCCTATCCCCTGACCAATCGGCTATCCTAACCTCAACCACTCAAGGTGAAATGCCTAACCCCAACCAATCGAGCTGCTTCGTAGGGCGGGTCTTGGCATGGCCATAGTGGGATTCGACAATGGAAAGTTATGTTTAGGCAAACGGGTTACACTAAAAAATGATGACATGTCTGTGGACAAGATATGCAGGATATTTCAGGTGCTGTTATTGTTCAACATATTACACAATATATAAGTAGCTATAATTTACAGTCTTGTAAGGATAACGTCATGTTGTGGACTTGCCAACACAGTTCACAGAGCCTTGGTTAGCTTGGTGGCATGTGTTTCTAGACAGGTAACATTAAAGTTAGCATGAGTTCTTGCTAATGTGAGTAACACTACTTTACTAACTATCTAACTTTATTTGTTAATATATGTTAAACTATGATATTTTTATGTTTTCAGAAATTGTATTTAAAGGTTTTGTTTATATTCGTTATTAAGCTAACAATGAATCTGATGGATTAGCATTTGTCTTTTTACAGTTTACCATTTATTTAAAATGTTCTTTAAACTTATGGTATTTTTGATTCTATGCACTTCAACAGGTTGATGGCAGCAGTCTGTACATTACAGATGATGCAAACACAGCAACATTTCCAGAGCCATCTGGACGTTTTTGCACCCTCAATCTTATACATCGCGGTCATTACGAGGTCCACGGGGATCCAGATCAAAGTCAGCTTCCTGCAAGCAGAGCCCTACCCACTGCTGCTGTTCCTTTTTTGCCTTCATGCGCCGCCCGCACCTGCCGCTTCTGCTTCCACCGAAACACCACGACCTTTCCTGGAACTCCACGAGCTACTGGCCTGTTCCCTGCAAGATCCTTCCAGAGGTTACATGTTAAATACGCAACTGAACGCTGCTGCTAAAATGTCATCCTGTAGCTAAAATATTAATATAATTTTAGGCCCACATGTGTGACAGTCTGGTTTATCCACAGGTCAATCCATGTTGCTGACATAGTGAATGACAAGCTCAGTACTTCCAGGACAGTTGTCATTCGCTTTTTGGAAGCTGATGCAACTGTTGAGCGAATAATAGCAAAGGTGAAGGATGCATTAGGCTGTGATGAGCCAATTACCCTGACAGACAGCCAAGGAAATGAAATAGTGGACTCAGATGGCACAAGAAGTAAGTTTTATGATCAGAATGTTGCTTCTAATTTGTGTTTTGTAATTAGTGTTGATTTTAAATACAAAAGTGAAGTAAATACTTTCTGATTCCTAAGGTTCCCAATACTGGAAACAGAACTGCAGAAAAATCTCGCCATCTCTGAATATGACTTTGTAGAGTTCCAGAATGGAAGAAGAGCCAAAAGCAAGGTAATACAACATTTCATGTGAAGGCAAAATCATATATGAATGTAAAAAATGAAATATAGATTTGAGATATGTGAGTTACATTGTGTGCCATTGCCTTACACTGGCACACAAGGAACAGGAATCAGTTTTGAGTCTTGGTCATTAATTTATTCATTATGATTTAATTATAAGACTATTTGCCCAACAGAAATGTAAATCTACAACAACTAAGAGAATGTATCTTAGGTTGACACTATTACAGAGTAAAATATTCAGAAAAAGATGTTTAATCATTTGTTCATACAGTATACACCATTTTAATACATCTTGAATAATTTCTTTTCTGATCCTACATTTAAGTCGAAGGGCTGAAGACAGTTTGAGTGCACAAGAGGTCATTGGTCAAATCAACCAACTAAAGCAAGCTGCAGAGAGCCTCCAATACATCACTACAACCATAAACCAGCTGTCTGAGCTTGCAAAGTCCAAAACCACAACAGTAATGCCAGATGCTTGTCTGCACACTTTAAAGGAAGCCTTCACCTGTCTAATCTGTAAAGGTATGTGTAAGTTATGTAACAAGTAGGTACATATACAGTACATGTTAATTTCCTTTTTTATATTGAAATTAACTATTAAATGTCATTCTGTATATTTTTGTTTGATTACAACCTTGCAGCTCTAATGGAAGAGCCCATGTTTTCCACATGCTGTGATTCTCTGGTTGGATGCCGAACATGTGTGGAGCAGTGGCTGTTAACCGCAGATCACTGTCTGAAATGCAGAGCTCAAGAGTTTGACTCCAAGGTGCACCAGGTTAAGGGTCTTTCTGCTTTCCTGTCTTCTTTCAAGGAGATACAAACAGAATAACTCATATAACATTGTTTCAGCAAGGATGGCATCTATGTTACTGGAAAGCTAAAGAGGCTGCAAAGTTTGCATTTTAGCAAACACCACAGCTGTTGATTTTATTAATCTGTTTTCTCAGAGGAAGATGAACTTGTTAATAAAATCATCTGTTGTGGTGTTATGTTGGAATGACAACCTGCAGCTTTCCAGGAACATGTCTAACCATCTCTGGTTTGCATTTTTCATTATGACATTGGTACGATACGTGGTTATAATGTTTATTCCCGTTTGATGTTTTATAAAACATTTTGGAATGGATCAGTTGTTCCTAACGGCAATTGACCTTTTAAAAGAACAGTTTATAAAGGAAGTAGTTCAAACAGATTAACTGATGTTATGTTCTTTATTGTTATCTGATGAGCTACATTTTTAGACAAAAGCTCAACTTCATTACATGACAATTACATTTAAAACAAAGACTTTACAAAGAAACAAAGATTGTAAGTGCTGTGTATTCATTATAAACAATCAGTTACTTTGCATTGTTAGTGCAATTTATCTTGTTATGGACTGAAACCACTTTTACAGTTTCCTCTGTAATAAATGTTATTTTTGGAAGTATACTGCTTCTTTATTGACCACTGCAGGTCACACACACCTTCTGGTGAAATCAATAAGAGACCTAACTGCATCTTTAAAAGGGCCGTAGTTATGGTGAACCACATTTTCGTACAGTGATAACATGTCAAAGTGAGAACCAAACTCAGTTTCAGTCCATTGTTGGGCCTCTTCTGAGGGGAAAGGATCGCATCCAAAAATGGATTCCCTTTTCAACGCGGATCCCATTTCCTGCTGATACAGGTCAGCTGCAACAGAACCACCAGGCAGAAGATCCTCGGGAAGTTTTGCAGGACACCCTTCTTTAGCCAGTTCATTTGGTATTCCCTTTCCTGCAAGACATAACATGTTGAATCTGCCCATATAATGTAGTTTCAATATACATTTGCAGTTTAATTGGAGCTACAAATGAATTAATCCAATACAGATTGAAATCTATAATAGAACAGCAAAAATGATTTAAACTGACATTAATGTAGCCAGTAAAATGAAATTTATTATACCTGGGATCCTGTGTGCATTCCATGCCTCTGTGACTTTTGTGATGCCAATCCTAGCCATCTGGCATGTCAGGTTTGACACACAATACTTTGATGTGTTGTACTCCATGTTCAGTTCATCTTGGTCCACCAGCTCTACCAAAGCTGTCTTCAAAGGGTAGTTGACTCTGGTATTCACCTCCGACCACATTCTCTCAATCACATGGTTCTGTGCAGGTTTTTAAGGATAGTGTTAGTCTGCTAATTAGAAATACAATTGCAAGAAACCTGGATTCATTTTTAACAAAACATGTATTTCACCCTTGTAGAAGGAGTCTGAAGGTAAGGCTGTCTTTGAGTATTGTGTCTGTGTTCTGCCAGCTTTTCCTGTATGAATAATGCCAGATAAAACTCTTTCCCACAGTCAACTCTGACCTGATCCCATAGTCCATAGGAAGTACAGCAGGTCTGAGGACAAATCACAGACAAACATAAAATATAACCTTTACACATAAACAGCATTAGTCTAAGCCATAAATCCCTAAAGTGACAATTAAAAGTCCAAAGCACTTAAAACATTTCCAGCAACACACACACACACACACACACACACACACACACACACACACACACACACACACAGGTGTGACACCAAAATCTGTGACCCATCAGATTTTGGGACCCAAATAGGAAGTGAAGCGCTCAGGGTGGTTGACGTTGTGAATTTGTCGCAGTTTAGTTATGTTTAGGCACAAAAATTACTTGATTAGGTTTAAGAAAAGATTGTGGTTTGGGTTTTCACACAGAATCTGATGGCTCGCAGAAATTGGTGTTACAGCGGCAAGCTACCACACAACCACCGAGCAATTTGGGTACAGTGTCTTGCCCAATGACACTTTGACATGCAGATTAGCACTACTAGCACTAACAAAGTTATCTTACCTGTACACTTTCTCATAAATTATGATGTTGTTCTTTATTGGCATAGTGGAGTGACTGACTATCTTCTTGCTAAAGCCATCGATAGCCATTACATGGGTCACTCCGAACATAACAAGCTTTTCATTCTGATCGACATGTAGCTTGTGCCCCATGTATTGTGCATTGTAGGGTATGGGGTTCAGATTTCGGGCACCCTAAAATATAAGAATGACATTATTATAAAATCTCATCCTTGATTTGTATGATAAGATTCACCTACACCTAAGTTACAGTGGGGTCCAAACATCTGAAGCCCTGTTTCAGCAAGCAGGCTTAACAGACACTGAGCTTATCCCTGAGCTCTGAGTTGACTAAACCTGAGATGGGAAAGTCAGAGTTTTTGGTTCCAGAATAGCTGATAGAATTAGTTCAATCAACTCGTTGAACCGGATGGAAGCAAGTGAGTGGGGATGAAAAAAAGCTATCATCAATGAAGCTCCGATACTACGATTTACCATGGCAACGGGTGAATAAAGAGTAGAGCCTCCAGTCTAATCCAGTGGCACTAGAAATATGAATGTGTGCCAATGTGGAGTGGAGGAAGGATCAATAAGTCAAAAATATAAAATGTTATTCAGCGTATTCCACTCCAGCTCATTCACCAGACTTTAAGTTCCTTAATGATTGATAAAGTGCTGGAATTCTCCCATATTACATTAGATTTTTAAATATATTTATACAGCTACAACCTCGAGGGACAAAATGAGTGTGGCTGAAGATAAAAAATATGGATCAAACAGATAAGACACAGTTTGGGCTACTCATGGCTTATGGTTGTAAAGTCACATTCCGACCCAGGAGGCTAATTATTTTTGAAGTGGAAAATGTGACTTCCATCAGGTTCAACATACTGAATATTGAACTAATTCTATCAGCTGTTCTAAAACTGAGTTTCACCTCTCAGGCTCAGTCAACTCAGAGCTCAGGGTAAAGCTCAGAGTTTGTTAAGCCTGCTTCCTCAAACAGGGCCCTGATGTGTTCTATTGAAACGCAGAAAAAAAACAATGCAATGACCTTACCTGCTGTCTTGCAATGTGGTAGGGTTGATGAATACGTCTCAACACTTTGCCCACTCTGGCCTCAGAAGCTTTAACCCCTTTTGCAGATAGATAGCCTGTCATAATTTTTCGGCCGAAAGACGATCCAGTCTGGGAGAAGGAGTGCAACTTAGTTTAAATGTTAATTGTTATCCTAAACATTCTACTTAGTAATAAAGTGATTAAGACATTAAAAAAAAAAAAAAAAAACTTGCGAACACTTTGGCTTCAAGTGCAAGAGAACATCAGCTTTATCATGCAGTGTAAGCTATGAAAAAAAATGTATTAAGTTACTGCTAATGCAAACTGAACATTTCCTGCTGCTGCAGCTTCACATTAAAAGCATTTCACTGGCGAAACACAAGTTGACTTTTATTATGAAGTGGTCACAGGAGATTAGCGCTGACCGCTCTCATTCATCAAAAATGAGTCTACATAATGGTGTCTACATTTAGCCATACAAAAGTAGGCTACTTTTACTTAAGTAGATCATTTTTTTACTTTTTTCACCTCTGCTGATTTATTTAAATCTAAAAATTGCATAGGCCTAGCCCTAGTCTGCATATCGGCCTAGCTGTGGTCAGCTTTTGATTTACTTTAAGAGTAGCATTCATTTGTATGTTTAACAAAAAGCGGTAAACGGCGATTGATAAAAAAAAAAAAAAAAACTTACCTCACCAATACCTTCAGCGACTTCACTTCAAGTTGTCCGTCAGGACAGAAGTCCCTGACAAGTCCCTGCTGAGCACACCACCTCCGCACACTCCTCTCAGAAAACCCCCGAATCGTTTCCAAACTGTGAACCCAACGCAGCTGATATATCCCCACAAGGCATCCCATTCTTTCTGTTTTCTATTATAATACTAGCATATTCATCTAAAAACATTTTAACGTCCGTATCATTCTGTCTATGGTCTCATTGATGTCCAAATGATTTCCGGGTATGCAGCATACAACCGCTTACTACTTACGATTTTTTTCCGGGTCACGAAAAAAAAATGAATAAAAACATTTATGAGGTATAAGATTTATACACACATTTTAATTTCCGAGTTCCATCCACAAACACATCAAAAACAATCGGATAACGAGATAGTTTTTCGTTTTCCGTTTTTAATATCAAAACAAAAAACGAATAATGGGTTGTTTTCCGTTTTTTGTTTTCCTATTTACTAATGGTAATTGGGAAACTGGCCGTTTTTTGTTTTTGTTTTTTTCCTTTCAAAACGAAAATCCGTTGGCGCTAAGTACACGGACCTTTATGTTACATGAAGCATGGTCTGATATTGTAATACTATCGTAGGAACATTCTCCCATATTAGGCAACAAGTCTGCCGAAATCAGAAAGTAATCTAAGCGAGAATATGTATTAAATGTTTTAGAGTGACAAGAGTATGTAATATCGGTTGGATTATAATGACGCCAAATATCTACCATCTGCAACTCCTTCATAAAGTTCTGGATGGTTTCTCTGCTTTTATGATGAGTCCGGTCAATTCCAGTGGATCGGTCTAGAGATGGATTTAAAACGCAGTTCCAATCTCCACCAATAATATTTTTTCCTGAGGGAGAAGAAATGGTTAGAAATAAATTTATAAAGAATCGATCATCATCTATATTAGGTCCATATACATTCACTAAGTTGAAATTTTCATGTAAAATAGAATAATCAAGTATCTTCCAAATTTATCTTTTATAACATTTGCAATGGTAGCGATTTATGAATTAGTGTAATTACACCTCGAGCTCTTGATGTAAATGAGGATGCATACAGCGATCCCTGCCACCTCCTGCTTATTCTGATATTATCCTCCTCAAGAGTGTGGGTTTCCTGCAGGAAAACTATTTTAGAGCCTAGATCTTTTATTTTATTCATAACCTGCTTGATCTTTTTAGGTTTACTTAAGCCCCTGCAATTCCAGGAAGTATATTTAATTTCAAATTTTTGTGTCATCTAAGCAAAACAAACAATAGCATTATTTTTGCACAATATAAATGCGTCTGAGAGTTAACACACAGTAGAACACTGGAACATAAACTAAAAGCTGCGGACAGCACGAACATCACAAAGACAAAACCCCCCTTCCCACCTAACTGGGTAAACCCTTGAAATACACTACTTCCAACCGCTAACACCGTCAGATTCTTGAGATCTGAACTGTTGTCAGTATAGAAACATCTCAACGTTCACCTGCTACTGTAATCAAATAATGTATCCTTATTGAACAGTACTTGCATTTACAACTTTAAAAATGCCTTATCAAAAATACCTGCAATATGTGGTTGTTACGGCAGTGGCATTTCCTATAAACACAAGTCATTCGGTTTCTTCTATATCCGTTTGGATCTTCTGGACAAAGATCTTGGCCTCCGCTGGGGAAGTGAACTTGTGGACTTTCTCCTTGTATGTCAGCACCAATGTGGATGGGGAAAGAATGCCATGCCGCACCCCCAGTTTACGCAGCTGGTCGCGAACAACATCGAACTGCTTCCGCTGCCTGTGCACCTCCGTAGCGACATCAGCAAACAGCTTCACACGTTGCTTCTTGTATAAAATATCCTTCTTTGTTTTGGCAGCTCTTAGTACGGTTTCTTTCTGCTTGTAGTTAAGAAATCTCATGATTACGTTTTCGGCGTGATATCGGAGTCTCTCTTTGGACCGACGCGGTGAGCCCTTTCCCGGACTAAAGGATGACGCATTGGGTTAAACTCCAGCGCATCTGGCAACCAGCACTCCAAAAACCTGCATCGTCAGAGCCCTCACAATCTTCAGGGAGACCCACCAGCCTGAGATTGTTCGAACGCGATCTTGTTTCCATATCGACCATTTTGTCCTCAAGATGTTTATTTCTTTTCTGTAAACTCTCGACCACCGCTTTCAAGTCGACTTGTTCGTCTTCCACATTAGACAGACGCACCTCCGCTCTGTACATTCTGACATATCCTTTCTTGTTTCTTCTATAGCTTTCAGTACGCCATCAAATCTTCCCGCAAACTCTGTTTTCAAACTGCGTATCTCTCCCAATATCTCATCTTTAGCCATATTTAGCAGCTGTTGGTCTTTGCCGGGTGGAATCATCGCGTTGTCGTTCACAACACCTTTGTTAGATTCTTTGCTAGCAACGTTAGCATCATTCGTAACGTTAGCTTCCTTGCTAGCTTGCTGCTCTATGCCATGCGATCCAAAGCTTGTTAATTTGAATTGCGTAGATGATTTAGGCTTATCTCTGCTCCCTTTTCCAATGCCAGGCATTTCTGCGCCAGATTCACAGTTTCGGAGAGTTTTAGCTCAACTAAAAGGATTAGTCAGGATTGTTCTAGAGAGCAGGCTCGAACGCGACCTTCTAGCTTGCGGCCATACCGAAGTCGATTCTTTTATTTAATTTTTTCTGGTTCTTCCCTAATTTCAATTTTATATCTGCTCTGAATTATAATTTACTTAAGTAAAAGTAATATCACACTGTAAAATTAAAAAACATGAATGCAAGTATTGAGTATGAAGTAGAAATAGATGTGTAAAAACTCATTGTACAGTAAAATGTTCCCTGTAAGTCACTAGTCAAGTTTCCATCCACTTGTCAATCGAATTATCTGAAGTTCGGTAAAAAACCTCATGCGAATAAAGCTGGTGAAAGTGTGTTTCCATCAAACGGCTTTAAAGCGAATAAAAACCTGTGCGTAATGACGTCACATGCTGTTTTTGCGATCAAATTGGTATATCGAATTGATTTGAGACATTTTAAGGTGTTTCCATTCATTGTCTCACCGAATTGCACAACATTCAAGCAAACATTTGCGAACAAAGTTTTGCTAGGCAAAATGGATCGCGGCATAATAATAACGTTTCCATCAGCATTTATCGCATAAGCCGTATATTGATCAAGATAAAATCCGATGAGACGACCGTATTTCATTTGAGTCGCTATTCATGAAATTCAATCAAATTTTACTGTTTCCATAAGGCATTTTTCATTCGATATCACTAAATGCGGATAAAAACGTGTTGATGGAAACATAGCTAGTGTGAAACCATTATATCTGATGATTCTGGTTTAAGAAGACTGCTGCATTGACGTGTATGTTGCATTTTACTGCTGTAGATGTTTGAGCTCATACTGTTGGGTAGTTTAATCTACAGCAATGAATCATATTGAAAAAGATCTTGTTCTTAATATCACTGGGCCTCATTCACCAACCGTTCTTACGAAGAAATGTGTTCTTAAACCCTTCTTACGAACTTTTTACGAAGATTCTGGCATTCACTAATGTTTTCTTAACTTGGATTTGTTCTTAGCTAAGAACAAAATCTCTTAACACTGAAAAGCACTATTACGCACATTTGAGTGATGACAATTTGGTCCAAATGATTGCTTACTGCATTTTATTTAATTCTACAGTCGTTTACAATGATAGTATTGTACTGTAATGTATTTCTGATCATTTGTTGAAAAAAAATATTATTATGCAAAAAAAACACTAACACTGCAATTTACATCAGCAATTAAACTGATTATATCCTCGTTATTTGGTGATTGATCGCTATTTATAGGGCCAAAATGCAGTGGTAGAATGTAACAAAGTACAAATTCGTCCTAACTGTACTTAAGTACATTTTTCACGTATTTGTACTTTACTTAAGTAGACTCAATAGTGCATAGCCTACTTTTGACTTTGTTACATTTTGCAGCAATTATCTATACTTTCTACTCCACTACATTTCTACAATGTTCCGTTACATTTTCTGATCAGTTTCCCCCCTGCCAAAACATCTTCCTGACCGTCACACGTTTGTCTCACCAGTAAAGTTTGGTTGCCGTAGATACTGTATATATGGGTTGCCATAGATACTGTATATATGGGGCACCGCTGATTCAAGCCGGCTCCGGTGCTGCAGAGCCCGGGCACAGCGCCGCTGACCCTCGGTAATACAGCCTCCGGTAAAAGTGAAAATGAAAACGTTTGTTTTTATTACATATACAAACCTATTCACAATGAGGAATGGTTCCCAAAACCAGAGGAACTAGGACTGAAAACTTCCTCCCATATGTAATGTACTATTTTACTATTTTGTACTATTTTAACAAGGCCGTTTTTTATGCTAATTAGGAACAACTGGCTTTCAGTTACGAAGACGTGGGATTCATCAATCCTAAGAACACAGGTGCGAACAAATCTGACGTCATGAATCTGACGTAGACCTTTCTTAGGAACCTTCTTAAGAACATATTTAAGAGAAAACTTAGGAAAATATTGGTGAATGAGGCCCACTGTCCTTTGAGAACCATGTATCTCTACAAAGCCAACTTTTCATGAGCTTGGGAAACATGTTTATCTGAGAGTGCGTAATTTTTTTTAAGTAGGAATAAGAATTTTCTCAAACCATAAAGTCAACATCTGAAGATATGTTGTGTATACATGATTATTATAAGATGCAGTGGAGTGTATTGATATAATTGCATAAAAGGGAAATACTAAAGCTTCTAAAGTTTGTCAGAAAGTAAATAAAATTTTGCTTGTGCGCGTGGATCTCATTTCCTCTCGCGAGGATCTCAAATCTTCTCGCGATTATTGACATTATTATGCCGCCATATTATTTCTTTACATCACCTTTCTTGTTTATTCCTGCACTGGACCAAAGCACATTGCAACCCAACTATGTTTGTATCAGTGTCGCGTTCATCCTGGGGAATAGTTTGTGTCTGTTGTGTTGCATGGAGCTCAACATTGTGGTTCCTGAAGTAAAAATCCCATTGATTTCTCCATTACGATTTAGAATACCAGCCATAATGTCTAAACCATCCAAGGCAGACTGACCACGAGCTCCGTGGTTGTGAAATGAACGTTTCTGCTCCTGTAGAAGCTAGAAGTCCGTTTGAAATCAACTTTGTTTTAAGAAAATACGCCATCTTATGGAGAAAACTACACTACCCACTATCCTAAGCGTAACAACAAAGTCTCTGATTTGTCCAACTCGCTGTTACCATAGAAATGTTTACTGTACCTAGAGCGAGCTTCTACCATTGAAGTCTATGATATTTTCTGTACATGGTCTTGTACCTTTGCCGTTTTTGCTGTTTTCAAAATGTTTTTTTGCGCCGAATCAAATGTGTTATGCTCACTATTCATGTCGTAACTTGTTGGCTTTGTGCCAGACTTCAAACTCTATATATAAGCCAGGTCGTCGTCGCAAATGAGAACCTGTTCTCAACAGCCTACCTGGTTAAATAAACGTTAAATAAAAAATTAAATAAATAATACATTTTTGAATCGTCAATGAAACAATTGAATGTGGAATAACACTTACGGAACCAGAGCCGTTAAAAAAGTGGGGGATCACTGTTGAAGCTCTATAATGCAAACTTTAATAATGTAGGCTACTGATGTACTCAGGTACAGAAATCTGAACATAGGCAAAAGTCAGATTAAAATTTCTTATTTTTTTCTTAACATCATAGAGCCAAATTATCTCTTTGTTCTCTGTTTTGTTGATTCAAATGTAACAGTTAAATAATTGTGTACTCCAATGACGTTTTCTTGTATGATCTACAGATTATTTGCTGTTCTACAGACACATGTTGAAGATAAAAAGTTAAAACCATTTTATGTTTCAGTACAATATACTTTTAGGTAAAAATGTAATTTAAAAATGTAAACTGTTGTGAGACTGAGTGACACTGAAGCTGAGTCGAAAAGGATTGTTTTCAATACTGATTAAGCCTAATCAGCATTTGACTGCCTCACCCCAAACCTAGTTTCTAAAGAATTAATTAACTCATATCTGTCATTTAGCATACTGGAGAAGGTTCCTTGTCCCCACACACGGAGACCTATTGTTTCTGCCTTTTGGGGAGCCACTCAGTCAGTCAATCAGCACTACCATGATAAACAACCTTTGTCTGTGACCTGGAGTAAACCTGAATTCAGAGGTGCGTCCTTAACCTGAGAGACTTTTCATTCAAGGAAAACACCCACAATGACACAGGATTATAATTTGGAAACAGAGGTGATTTCAGGACTACAAACTGTGACCCCGCAAGGGGAAGCATGTCTTGTGGTCCGCTGTCAGCTGCAGTGTAACATTTGCTTTTGTCATGTCGTTTTCATCGTGTTGCTCATTAAACCTTTTGCTTAACTTTCAATTCGACCCCAGCCTCTCCTTCCTCCTCAGAAATCGAACGAACACGTCTTTTAAAGATTTTTGTAATTGATTTTTGAGGCTCACAAAAAGAATGTGTTCCACGACAGAGAGGCACTATTCCATGGCTACCTGGAGCCTATTCCCCCCACAAAGACTGTGGTGATGGGTGAAAATGGCCAGCCTCACTTTTGTGAGCAAGGTATGTTCATTCAACAATTTCTCTTGACTAGTAAAGAGTAATTCCATGATTATTCTTTGTTGATAGACTTTGTCAATGGAAAAAGTTTAACCTCTTAATTTGAATCACTGTTTGACTGAAGAAATTGCTTTTGTTTGTGTGTGACTATGAAACGTGCTATTAGTCAGAAAACAGTGATAATGACATATGGTAGCGTGGTCTATTTTGTAGATGTTGGTTTTGAATCACTAGTAGGACAAGTATAGATATACCTTCTGGATTCAGGAAAAATGTAACAACCTCTTTGCATGGCAGTATGTCAGTTGCCTTTGCCCGCACATAGGACAATATGTGAGTGCACCCATGACATTGAGGTCACCTCTGGGAAGCATATTTCTGTGGTCACCATGAATGGTAAGTTTGGAAAGTCCTGCTTTTTGTTTTGTTGTACTGCAGAACTTAACAATAGCAGTCAAGGCAAAGCTTTTCTCTTGAGAAATATACCAATTACCAAATGTTAATGCCATATCAAATACTACAATGAATGAATAATGGACAGTTGAGTTGGAAAATCGGCCGTTGGACAGTCTGGCGAGGTCAGTGACTCGAATCTGTTCAGTGTGTCCCGTGCCGTCGTCAGTCTGGGGGGCTGTCGGCGTTCATTTTCACCGACCTGACATGTTCAGTCGCCGGCAGGGCTGTCGGGACTCACTCGGAAATGGCAGGGGAATGAGCGTGACTAGAGTCTCTCAAAATCTGACGAAAATCTTTTTAAACTGACCTTTGTTAATCTGAAATGAAGACAGATTCAGCAACTGCAACGGCCTATTTCTCGCTTAAAATGTTTTCAGAAACACGTTTCAGTGAACTATTTTAGTCCAATATGAGATTGTATTCTGAACGAGCCGCCATGACAGTCTGGCTTTGAATTTCCGGAGAAAACAAACCTATGTGACGCGTTCGTCCAATCAGCTGCCGGTTTTCATTTTTTGGGCAACAATACAGATTATCGCGGCCTGCTGTTATGGAGGCGTATTACATTTCGTCTCTTTGGTGTGTTCTGTGGCATTTTTTGGACCAACACGGGGAGACTGATCATTTCGACTGGCTTTTCTGTCGACGGTCGGCCGTCTGGTTGGTGTGTCCTGGCTTTTAAGTTTGTCCTACCTGCCTTGTGAAATGGACGGCGATGGTGAAAGAGCTTCTTAAGTACCGTTACTGGCCAAGCACAACAAACTGCAAGACACTATATCGTTTTGACGTCTTCGAAGCTTTTGCTCACATTAAAGTAGTGGCTCCTTCAATGTCAAGGCATTGCCTTTTTAAAGCTACTGGAGCACCGTTCTGTTCAGGCTGGAAGGGTAAATCTGCTTGAATCATTATAACACATAATCATATTACTGTATCTGTAATATTCCAGATACAGATTACATATTATTTCTTTTCTGTAAACACTAATCAAACTTGTTTCATGTCATAGCCAGGGAATGTGTGTGCAGATACGTTCCAGAAAAGTGTATTCGAATATTGTTTTTGCAAGCATACAGAAGAGGTGATGTGTGAAGTAAACAACTTTTATTGTCCAGCCTGTCACCCAGACATGTTGGCAGTGTGTTGCGATGGCAATCGCAAACATTATCGCTTCACAAAATCAAGGGGATATGTTCATATTACACAAACATTAATGTCAATATCAAAACCACAACATTGTCATACAAATAGTTACATGTAGAGTAATGTGTGGTAAGTTAAAAGAGGATTTTTTTGTGATAATTTTCAATGGACAGGAATGAGGAACTCTCTCTGTACAAGGGGTTATTTCTTGCCAAAGATGAGGAGGTATCAGCCTTTCTTAACAACGTCAGAGGCAGCAGCACGACAAGAGTATGTCTGATATTGCATATCAAGACAGTATATCTACTGCTTATGTTTGTGTGTATTTTGTGTTTATTTGTTAAGACGAGTGATATCTGACTTCACAGGCAAATAACAGTGGAACATGTGGCGTTTCAAGGTTCAGGGCAAGTAAGGAGATCCATCCATCCATCCATCCATCCATCTTCGTCCGCTTATCCGTGTCGGGTCGCTGGGGAGCAGCTCAACAGGGGACCCCAAACTTCCCTTTCCCGAGCAACATTAACCAGCTCCGACTGGGGGATCCCGAGGCGTTCCCAGGCCAGGTTGGAGATATAATCCCTCCACCTAGTCCTGGGTCTTCCCGAGGCCTCCTCCCAGCTGGGACGTGCCTGGAACACCTCCCTAGGGAGGCGCCCAGGGGGCATCCTTACCAGATGCCCGAACCACCTCAACTGGCTCCTTTCGACGCAAAGGAGCAGCGGCTCTACTCCGAGCTCTTCACGGATGACTGAGCTTCTCACCCTATCTCTAAGGGAGACGCCAGCCACCCTCCTGAGGAAACCCATTTCAGCCGCTTGTACCCTGGATCTCGTTCTTTCGGTCATGACCCAGCCTTCATGACCATAGGTGAGGGTAGGAACGAAAACTGACCGGTAGATCGAGAGCTTTGCCTTCTGGCTAAGCTCTCTTTCGTCAACGGCAGTGCGATAGATTGAATGCAATACCGCACCCACTGCGCCCGATTCTCCGACCAATCTCCCGCTCCATTGTCCCCTCATTCGCGAACAAAACCCCAAGGTACTTGAACTCCTTCACTTGGGGTAAGGACTCATTTCCTACCTGGAGAAGGCATTCCATCGGTTTCCTGCTGAGAACCATGGCCTCAGATTTAGAGGTGCTGATCCTCATCCCAACCGCTTCACACTCGGTTGCGAACCGATCCAGTGAGTGCTGAAGGTCGCAGGCCGATGATGCCATCAGGACCACATCATCTGCAAAGAGCAGCGATGAGATCCCCAGCACACCAAACTGCAACCCCTCCCCACCCCAACTACGCCTCGATATCCTGTCCATAAATATTACAAACAGGATTGGTGACAAAGCGCAGCCCTGGCGGAGGCCAACCCTCACCTGAAACGAGTCCGACTTACTACCGAGAACCCGGACACAGCTCTCACTTTGGTCATACAGAGATTGGATGGCCCTGAGTAGAGACCTCCTCACCCCATACTCCCGCAGCACCTCCCACAGTATCTCCCGGGGACCCGGTCATACGCCTTCTCCAAATCCACAAAACACATGTAGACCGGTTGGGCATACTCCCAGGCTCCCTCCAGGATCCTTGCGAGAGTGAAGATCTGGTCCGTTGTTCCACGACCAGGACGGAATCCGCATTGTTCCTCCTCAATCCGAGGTTCGACTATCGGCCGAACCCTCCTTTCCAGCACCTTGGAGTAGACTTTACCAGGGAGGCTGAGAAGTGTGATACCCCTATAATTGGCACACACCCTCTGGTCCCCCTTTAAAAAGGGGAACCACCACCCCAGTCTGCCACTCCTTTGGCACCGTCCCCAGACTTCCACGCAATGTTGAAGAGGCGTGTCAACCAGGACAGCCCCTCCACACCCAGAGCCTTGAGCATTTCTGGACGGATCTCATCAATCCCGGGGCTTTGCCACTGTGTAGTTGTTTGACTACATCAGTGACTTCCGCCTGGGAAATCGGCGACAATCCCCCATTATCCTCCAGCTCTGCCTCTAACATAGAGGGCGTATTAGTCGGATTCAGGAGTTCCTCAAAGTGCTCCTTCCACCGCCCTATTACCTCCTCAGTTGAGGTCAACAGTGTCCCATCCTTACTGTACACAGCTTGGATGGTTCCCCTTCCCCCTCCTGAGGTGGCGAACAGTTTTCCAGAAGCACTTTGGTGCCGACCGAAAGTCCTTCTCCATGTCTTCTCCAAACTTCTCCCACACCCGCTGCTTTGCCTCTTTCACGGCAGAGGCTGCAGCCCTTCGGTACCCTGCAACTGCCTCCGAGTCCTCCGGGATAACATATCCCGGAAAGACTCCTTCTTCAGTCGGACGGCTTCCCTGACCACCGGTGTCCACCACGGTGTTCGTGGGTTACCGCCCCTTGAGGCACCTAAGACCCTAAGACCACAGCTCCTCGCCGCAGCTTCAGCAATGGAAACTTTGAACATTGTCCACTCGGGTTCAATGCCCCCAGCCTCCACAGGGATGCGAAAAGCTCCGCCCGGAGGTGTGAGTTGAAAGTCTGTTGGACAGGGGCCTCCTCCAGACGTTCCCAATTTACCCGCACTACACATTTAGTAAGGAGATGTCAAAAAAAATCATCGTCCAAAATAGATGATAATTTTTCGCTGACATATTGAAACTCAGTCAACCTACTGTACATTAAATGACAAATGCCTATTTTTTTCAGTCATTTTATATAGATGGCCAAGCAAAGTGCTGGTTAATGCTGTGCTTCTTTTTAGGTACTGGCCATACCTAAGCAAAGTGACTGAAGAATCATCAGATCTTCAGCCGCTGATGGAAATGACGCCATTTCTCAGTGTAATGAATGCCAAAGCTCATACAGCAAAATGCGAGGTACCTCAAATTACTGAAATTCAGATGAAACAGTAGCCAGCAGCTAATGCAAAAAAAGTTGAGCAATGGGTGTTTTTTATCATTCCAATCAAGAATTAGTGGCAATAGACTAAATTGTAAGTCTGTCATTATGATATGTTGTGTAGTATTATGCAGATAAAATATGACACCTTTAATGTGAAAGACATTTTAATGTGCTAGTGTGTTAGATTTTTAAATTTATGGTATAAAATTAATCCAACACTATGTTGCAGGTGAGATGGGGCGGCAGGAATCAGGATGGTGCAGGGAACACTGTTGGAGAGGAAGTTGAGCAAGTATGTTATTACTGACATTATTGTAAATATGTGGATATAGGAGACTTCACTGATACATTTATGTGAGAGACAAGCAGAGTGTGAAGGATAAAGTACATCAGGATATCAAACAAAGATCTTTGCTTGCTGGAATGACCATCAGAGCATGCTCTGAACTGTAGTTGCAACACCCATTATGTCTGAGTAAAAAGTGAAGTCAGCAGTGTAGATACATCACTATTTCAAGATATATTCCCTGAGCTGCACTATTTAGGGATATACACTCTTCTGATCCTGTTAGGGAGATTCAGTCTCTGCATTTAACCCATCTGTGAATAAGTGACACACAGTGTCACAGCACACAGTGAGGTGATAAACAATAACTCAAAGCAGTGGACAGTCAGCTGCTGCGGCACCTGGGGAGCAGTGAAGGGTTTGTTGCCTTGCTCAAGGGCACCTTAGCCGTGGATGTGGACGGGACAGCGATGTTCAACCACTTTCCACGCCCACTTTCCACGCCCACTTTCACTCTCCACACAACCACTTTACTCCTGGTCGGCCTAACCCTAACCCTAACCCATTTGAACAAGTCACATGCCCAAGGCCCTAACCAGTAGGCCATGGTTGACACACTTGACAATCTCCCACCCTCCACTGCGCCTTTAAACGCATTAGTCAAGGTCAGGAGTTCTTCTGCCTGCTGAATAAAGCCTGAGTCAAGGCCTGCTTTGCCCTCATGAGTCTTCCAACGGTTTGCCAGAACTTCCTTGAGGCCAACCGAAATTCCTCCTTCATAGCCTCCAGCAGAAATCAACATGTGGTAGGAATATGGACTAATAACTTCATGTAACAAGATGTTGGTAATGGTGAATTTGACACGCGAAAGGTCCCCTGTTGGACACAGAGCGGAAACACGTTTCTTTGTTGGTGTTTGTTCCACACAATCAATCTCTGCTGACCTGCAATCTCAGTAACCTGGATAATAATGGCCAGTTAACAGAGAACTCTCCGCTGGGCAAACAAAGCCAGGCCTTCTGAAATGTACGTAGTGCACTACTCATCACGTTCGCCTAGCATGCAAAATGTACCCAATAGGAAAATGTCTGTCTTGGAGTTTTAACTCTAAGTTATACAATCAAACGGTCCAGTCAAATCATCAGTCACTGTAAAGCTTTATTTGACAGCATTAACATGCTCGATGCTATCCCGGTCGGTGAATCAAAGTCTGCAAAGAGCAGAGAACTTGACAATCTCCCACCCTCCACTGCGCCTTTAAACGCATTGGTCGTGTTCAGGAGTTCCTTAAAGTGCTCCTTCCATCGCTTGACAATATTCCCAGTCAAGGTCAGGAGTTCTTCTGCCCTGCTGAACACAGCCTGAGTCAAGGCCTGCTTTGCCCTCATGAGTCGTCCAACGGTTTGCCAGAACTTCCTTGAGGCCAACCGAAATTCCTCCTTCATAGCCTCCAGCAGAAATCCACATGTGGTAGGAATATGGACTAACAACTTCATGTAACAAGATGTTGGTAATCGTGAATTTGACACGAAAGGTCCCCTGTTGGAAACAGGGCGGAAACATGTTTCTTTGTTGGTGTTTGCTCAACACAATCAATGTCTGCTGACCTGCAATCTCAGTAACCTGGATAATAATGGCCAGTTAACAGAGAACTCTCCCCACTGTGAACAATCTGTCTGCATGGCCACATCATGTTTTCATGAGTGTCAGCAAAAAAAGGTAATTTAAGTCATCTTTCATCACACACCCATCACAGACTCTCAGGCTATATACTGCACCAACAATCAAAATGGCACTAATCCTCATGACAGAAATTTCGAGGTCAACATGACCAGAAATTTGTTATTTGCCTTCACCCAAACATGCCTTAGCTGCGCAAGGGTTGATTCCAAATATCAGTAAAGGAAAGCTGCATTGGCCGGGAATCGGACCCGGGTCTCCCACATGGGAGGCAAGAATTCTACCACTGAACCACCAATGCTTACTCTGTTGAAAATGTACCACTGTGAACAATCTGTCTGCATGGCCACATCATGTTTTCATGAGTGTCAGCAAAAAGGTAATTTAAGTCATCTTTCATCACACACCCATCACAGACTCTCAGGCTATATACTGCACCAACAAACAAAATGGAACTAATCCTCATGACAGAAATTTCGAGGTCAACATGACCAGAAATTTGTTATTTGCCTTCACCCAAACATGCCTTAGCTGCAAGGGTTGATTCCAAATATCAGTAAAGGAAAGCTGCATTGGCCAGGAATCGGACCCGGGTCTCCCGCGTGGCAGGCAAGAATTCTACCACTGAACCACCAATGCTTATCTCTGTTGAAAATGTACCACTGTGAACAATCTGTCTGCATGGCCACATCATGTTTTCATGAGTGTCAGCAAAAAGGTAATTTAAGTCATCTTTCATCACACACCCATCTCAGACTCTCAGGCTATATACTGCACCAACAAACAAAATGGAACTAATCCTCATGACAGAAATTTCGAGGTCAACATGACCAGAAATTTGTTATTTGCCTTCACCCAAACATGCCTTAGCTGCGCAAGGGTTGATTCCAAATATCAGTAAAGGAAAGCTGCATTGGCCGGGAATCAGACCCGGGTCTCCCGCGTGGCAGGCGAGAATTCTACCACTGAACCACCAATGCTTACCTGTGGTGAGAATGTACCACTGTGAACAATCTGTCTGCATGGCCACATCATGTTTTCATGAGTGTCAGCAAAAAGGTAATTTAAGTCATCTTTCATCACACACCCATCACAGACTCTCAGGCTATATACTGCACCAACAAACAAAATGGAACTAATCCTCATGACAGAAATTTCGAGGTCAACATGACCAGAAATTTGTTATTTGCCTTCACCCAAACATGCCTTAGCTGCGCAAGGGTTGATTCCAAATATCAGTAAAGGAAAGCTGCATTGGCCAGGAATCGGACCCGGGTCTCCCGCGTGGCAGGCGAGAATTCTACCACTGAACCATCAATGCTTTATCTGTTGAAAATGTACCACTGTGAACAATCTGTCTGCATGGCCACATCATGTTTTCATGAGTGTCAGCAAAAAGGTAATTTAAGTCATCTTTCATCATACACCCATCTCAGACTCTCAGGCTATATACTGCACCAACAACCACTGAAAAATGGACCACTAATCCTCATGACAAAAATTTCACAGACTCTCAGCATAATTTCAACAATCAAAATGGTCAACATGACCAGAAATTTGTTATTTGCCTTCACCCAACATGCCTTCCAAAGCTGCTGCAAGGGTTGATACCACTGAACCACCAATGCTTACCTCTGTTGAAAAGTAAAGGAATCTGTCTGCATTGGCCACATCATGTTTTCATGAGTGTCAGCAAAAAGGTAATTTAAGTCATCTTTCATCACACACCCATCACAGACTCTCAGGCTATATGGCAAAATGGAACTAATCCTCATGACCAGGTGAACCACCAATGCTTACCTCTGTTGAAAATGTACCACTGTGAACAATCTGTCTGCATGGCCACATCATGTTTTTGAGAAGTCATCTTTCATCACAACACCCATCACAGACTCTACCACTGAACCACCAATGAACCATCAAACATCATGAACAATTTTCATGGCCACATCATGTTTTCAGTGTCAGCAAAAGGTAATTTAAGTCATCTTTCATCACACACCCATCACAGACTCTCAGGCTATATACTGCACCAACAAACAAAATGGAACTAATCCTCATGACAGAAATTTCGAGGTCAACATGACCAGAAATTTGTTATTTGCCTTCACCCAAACATGCCTTAGCTGCGCAAGGGTTGATTCCAAATATCAGTAAAGGAAAGCTGCATTGGCCAGGAATCGGACCCGGGTCTCCCGTATCAGGCAAGAATTCTACCACTGAACCACCAATGCTTATCTCTGTTGAAAATGTACCACTGTGAACAATCTGTCTGCATGGCCACATCATGTTTTCATGAGTGTCAGCAAAAGGTAATTTAAGTCATCTTTCATCACACACCCATCTCAGACTCTCAGGCTATATATACTGCACCAACAATCAAAATGGCACTAATCCTCATGACAGAAATTTCGAGGTCAACATGACCAGAAATTTGTTATTTGCCTTCACCCAAACATGCCTTAGCTGCGCAAGGGTTGATTCCAAATATCAGTAAAGGAAAGCTGCATTGGCCAGGAATCGGACCCGGGTCTCCCCATGGCAGGTAAGAATTCTACCACTGAACCACCAATGCTTACCTGTTGAAAATGTACCACTGTGAACAATCTGTCTGCATGGCCACATCATGTTTTCATGAGTGTCAGCAAAAAGGTAATTTAAGTCATCTTTCATCACACACCCATCTCAGACTCTCAGGCTATATACTGCACCAACAAACAAAATGGAACTAATCCTCATGACAGAAATTTCGAGGTCAACATGACCAGAAATTTGTTATTTGCCTTCACCCAAACATGCCTTAGCTGCGCAAGGGTTGATTCCAAATATCAGTAAAGGAAAGCTGCATTGGCCAGGAATCGGACCCGGGTCTCCCCGCGTGGCAGAGGAGAATTCTAACACTGAACCACCAATGCTTATCTCTGTTGAAAATGTACCACTGTGAACAATCTGTCTGCATGGCCACATCATGTTTTCATGAGTGTCAGCAAAAAGGTAATTTAAGTCATCTTTCATCACACACCCATCTCAGACTCTCAGGCTATATACTGCACCAACAAATCAAAATGGAACTAATCCTCATGACAGAAATTTCGAGGTCAACATGACCAGAAATTTGTTATTTGCCTTCACCCAAACATGCCTTAGCTGCGCAAGGGTTGATTCCAAATATCAGTAAAGGAAAGCTGCATTGGCCGGGAATCGGACCCGGGTCTCCGCATGGCAGGCAAGAATTCTACCACTGAACCACCAATGCTTATCTCTGTTGAAAATGTACCACTGTGAACAATCTGTCTGCATGGCCACATCATGTTTTCATGAGTGTCAGCAAAAAGGTAATTTAAGTCATCTTTCATCACACACCCATCACAGACTCTCAGGCTATATACTGCACCAACAAACAAAATGGCACTAATCCTCTAATCCTCATGACAGAAATTTCGAGGTCAACATGACCAGAAATTTGTTATTTGCCTTCACCCAAACATGCCTTAGCTGCGCAAGGGTTGATTCCAAATATCAGTAAAGGAAAGCTGCATTGGCCAGGAATCGGACCCGGGGGTCTCCATGGCGTGGCAGGCGAGAATTCTACCACTGAACCACCAATGCTTACCTGTGGTGAGAATGTACCACTGTGAACAATCTGTCTGCATGGCCACATCATGTTTTCATGAGTGTCAGCAAAAAGGTAATTTAAGTCATCTTTCATCACACACCCATCACAGACTCTCAGGCTATATACTGCACCAACAAACAAAATGGAACTAATCCTCATGACAGAAATTTCGAGGTCAACATGACCAGAAATTTGTTATTTGCCTTCACCCAAACATGCCTTAGCTGCGCAAGGGTTGATTCCAAATATCAGTAAAGGAAAGCTGCATTGGCCAGGAATCGGACCCGGGTCTCCCGCATGGAGGCAAGAATTCTACCACTGAACCACCAATGCTTATCTCTGTTGAAAATGTACCACTGTGAACAATCTGTCTGCATGGCCACATCATGTTTTCATGAGTGTCAGCAAAAAGGTAATTTAAGTCATCTTTCATCATACACCCATCTCAGACTCTCAGGCTATATACTGCACCAACAATCAAAATGGCACTAATCCTCATGACAGAAATTTCGAGGTCAACATGACCAGAAATTTGTTATTTGCCTTCACCCAAACATGCCTTAGCTGCGCAAGGGTTGATTCCAAATATCAGTAAAGGAAAGCTGCATTGGCCAGGAATCGGACCCGGGTCTCCCGCGTGGCAGGCAAGAATTCTACCACTGAACCACCAATGCTTATCTATGTTGAAATGTACCACTGTGAACAATCTGTCTGCATGGCCACATCATGTTTTCATGAGTGTCAGCAAAAAGGTAATTTAAGTCATCTTTCATCACACACCCATCACAGACTCTCAGGCTATATACTGCACCAACAATCAAAATGGAACTAATCCTCATGACAGAAATTTCGAGGTCAACATGACCAGAAATTTGTTATTTGCCTTCACCCAAACATGCCTTAGCTGCGCAAGGGTTGATTCCAAATATCAGTAAAGGAAAGCTGCATTGGCCGGGAATCGGACCCGGGTCTCCCGCATGGCAGGCTAGAATTCTACCACTGAACCACCAATGCTTATCTCTGTTGAAAATGTACCACTGTGAACAATCTGTCTGCATGGCCACATCATGTTTTCATGAGTGTCAAAAAGGTAATTTAAGTCATCTTTCATCACACACCCATCACAGACTCTCAGGCTATATACTGCACCAACAAACAAAATGGAACTAATCCTCATGACAGAAATTTCGAGGTCAACATGACCAGAAATTTGTTATTTGCCTTCACCCAAACATGCCTTAGCTGCAAAGGTTGATTCCAAATATCAGTAAAGGAAAGCTGCATTGGCAGGAATCGGACCCGGGTCTCCCCGCATGGCAGGCAAGAATTCTACCACTGAACCACCAATGCTTATCTCTGTTGAAAATGTACCACTGTGAACAATCTGTCTGCATGGCCACATCATGTTTTCATGAGTGTCAGCAAAAAGGTAATTTAAGTCATCTTTCATCACACACCCATCTCAGACTCTCAGGCTATATACTGCACCAACAATCAAAATGGCACTAATCCTCATGACAGAAATTTCGAGGTCAACATGACCAGAAATTTGTTATTTGCCTTCACCCAAACATGCCTTAGCTGCGCAAGGGTTGATTCCAAATATCAGTAAAGGAAAGCTGCATTGGCCGGGAATCGGACCCGGGTCTCCCCGTGGCAGGCAAGAATTCTACCACTGAACCACCAATGCTTACCTATGTTGAAATGTACCACTGTGAACAATCTGTCTGCATGGCCACATCATGTTTTCATGAGTGTCAGCAAAAAGGTAATTTAAGTCATCATCTTTCATCACACACCACCCATCACAGACTCTCAGGCTATATACTGCACCAACAAACAAAATGGAACTAATCCTCATGACAGAAATTTCGAGGTCAACATGACCAGAAATTTGTTATTTGCCTTCACCCAAACATGCCTTAGCTGCGCAAGGGTTGATTCCAAATATCAGTAAAGGAAAGCTGCATTGGCCAGGAATCGGACCGGGTCTCCGCATGGGAGGCAAGAATTCTAACACTGAACCACCAATGCTTATCTCTGTTGAAAATGTACCACTGTGAACAATCTGTCTGCATGGCCACATCATGTTTTCATGAGTGTCAGCAAAAAGGTAATTTAAGTCATCTTTCATCACACACCCATCTCAGACTCTCAGGCTATATACTGCACCAACAATCAAAATGGCACTAATCCTCATGACAGAAATTTCGAGGTCAACATGACCAGAAATTTGTTATTTGCCTTCACCCAAACATGCCTTAGCTGCGCAAGGGTTGATTCCAAATATCAGTAAAGGAAGCTGCATTGGCCGGGAATCGGACCCGGGGTCTCCAGCGTGGCAAATGAGAATTCTACCACTGAACCACCAATGCTTACATATGTTGAGAATGTACCACTGTGAACAATCTGTCTGCATGGCCACATCATGTTTTCATGAGTGTCAGCAAAAAGGTAATTTAAGTCATCTTTCATCACACACCCATCACAGACTCTCAGGCTATATACTGCACTAACAAACAAAATGGAACTAATCCTCATGACAGAAATTTCGAGGTCAACATGACCAGAAATTTGTTATTTGCCTTCACCCAAACATGCCTTAGCTGCGCAAGGGTTGATTCCAAATATCAGAATAGGAAAGCTGCATTGGCCAGGAATCGGACCTGGGTCTCCCGTATCAGAAGCAAGAATTCTAACACTGAACCACCAATGCTTATCTCTGTTGAAAATGTACCACTGTGAACAATCTGTCTGCATGGCCACATCATGTTTTCATGAGTGTCAGCAAAAAGGTAATTTAAGTCATCTTTCATCACACACCCATCTCAGACTCTCAGGCTATATACTGCACCAACAATCAAAATGGCACTAATCCTCATGACAGAAATTTCGAGGTCAACATGACCAGAAATTTGTTATTTGCCTTCACCCAAACATGCCTTAGCTGCGCAAGGGTTGATTCCAAATATCAGTAAAGGAGAGGTGCATTGGCCGGGAATCGGACCCGGGTGTCCCGCGTGGCAAATGAGAATTCTACCACTGAACCACCAACGCTTACATGTGTTGAGAATGTACCACTGTGAACAATCTGTCTGCATGGCCACATCATGTTTTCATGAGTGTCAGCAAAAGGTAATTTAAGTCATCTTTCATCACACACCCATCACAGACTCTCAGGCTATATACTGCACCAACAAACAAAATGGAACTAATCCTCATGACAGAAATTTCGAGGTCAACATGACCAGAAATTTGTTATTTGCCTTCACCCAAACATGCCTTAGCTGCGCAAGGGTTGATTCCAAATATCAGTAAAGGAAAGCTGCATTGGCCAGGAATCGGACCGGGTCTCCCCGTGGGAGGCAAGAATTCTAACACTGAACCACCAATGCTTATCTCTGTTGAAAATGTACCACTGTGAACAATCTGTCTGCATGGCCACATCATGTTTTCATGAGTGTCAGCAAAAAGGTAATTTAAGTCATCTTTCATCATACACCCATCTCAGACTCTTAGGCTATATACTGCACCAACAATCAAAATGGCACTAATCCTCATGACAGAAATTTCGAGGTCAACATGACCAGAAATTTGTTATTTGCCTTCACCCAAACATGCCTTAGCTGCGCAAGGGTTGATTCCAAATATCAGTAAAGGAAAGCTGCATTGGCCGGGAATCGGACCCAGGTCTCCCGCGTGGCAGGTGAGAATTCTACCACTGAACCACCAATGCTTGCATATGTTGAGAATGTACCACTGTGAACAATCTGTCTGCATGGCCACATCATGTTTTGTTTTCAAGTGTCAGCAAAAAGGTAATTTAAGTCATCTTTCATCACACACCCATCACAGACTCTCAGGCTATATACTGCACCAACAAACAAAATGGAACTAATCCTCATGACAGAAATTTCGAGGTCAACATGACCAGAAATTTGTTATTTGCCTTCACCCAAACATGCCTTAGCTGCGCAAGGGTTGATTCCAAATATCAGTAAAGGAAAGCTGCATTGGCCAGGAATCGGACCCGGGTCTCCCATCATCAGAGGCAAGAATTCTAACACTGAACCACCAATGCTTATCTCTGTTGAAAATGTACCACTGTGAACAATCTGTCTGCATGGCCACATCATGTTTTCATGAGTGTCAGCAAAAAGGTAATTTAAGTCATCTTTCATCATACACCCATCTCAGACTCTCAGGCTATATACTGCACCAACAATCAAAATGGCACTAATCCTCATGACAGAAATTTCGAGGTCAACATGACCAGAAATTTGTTATTTGCCTTCACCCAAACATGCCTTAGCTGCGCAAGGGTTGATTCCAAATATCAGTAAAGGAAAGCTGCATTGGCCGGGAATCGGACCCGGGTCTCCAGCGTGGCAAATGAGAATTCTACCACTGAACCACCAATGCTTACATATGTTGAGAATGTACCACTGTGAACAATCTGTCTGCATGGCCACATCATGTTTTCATGAGTGTCAGCAAAAAGGTAATTTAAGTCATCTTTCATCACACACCCATCACAGACTCTCAGGCTATATACTGCACCAACAAACAAAATGGAACTAATCCTCATGACAGAAATTTCGAGGTCAACATGACCAGAAATTTGTTATTTGCCTTCACCCAAACATGCCTTAGCTGCGCAAGGGTTGATTCCAAATATCAGTAAAGGAAAGCTGCATTGGCCAGGAATCGGACCCGGGTCTCCCGTATCGGAGGCAAGAATTCTAACACTGAACCACCAATGCTTATCTCTGTTGAAAATGTACCACTGTGAACAATCTGTCTGCATGGCAATCTGTCTGCATGGCCACATCATGTTTTCATGAGTGTCAGCAAAAAGGTAATTTAAGTCATCTTTCATCATACACCCATCTCAGACTCTCAGGCTATATACTGCACCAACAATCAAAATGGCACTAATCCTCATGACAGAAATTTCGAGGTCAACATGACCAGAAATTTGTTATTTGCCTTCACCCAAACATGCCTTAGCTGCGCAAGGGTTGATTCCAAATATCAGTAAAGGAAAGCTGCATTGGCCGGGAATCGGACCCGGGTCTCCCAGCGTGGCAATGAGAATTCTACCACTGAACCACCAATGCTTACCATATGTTGAAAATGTACCACTGTGAACAATCTGTCTGCATGGCCACATCATGTTTTCATGAGTGTCAGCAAAAAGGTAATTTAAGTCATCTTTCATCACACACCCATCACAGACTCTCAGGCTATATACTGCACCAACAAACAAAATGGAACTAATCCTCATGACAGAAATTTACAGGTCAACATGACCAGAAATTTGTTATTTGCCTTCACCAAACATGCCTTAGCTGCGCAAGGGTTGATTCCAAATATCAGTAAAGGAAAGCTGCATTGGCCAGGAATCGGACCCGGGTCCCGTATCGGAGGTAAGAATTCTAACACTGAACCACCAATGCTTATCTCTGTTGAAAATGTACCACTGTGAACAATCTGTCTGCATGGCCACATCATGTTTTCATGAGTGTCAGCAAAAAGGTAATTTAAGTCATCTTTCATCACACACCCATCTCAGACTCTCAGGCTATATACTGCACCAACAATCAAAATGGCACTAATCCTCATGACAGAAATTTCGAGGTCAACATGACCAGAAATTTGTTATTTGCCTTCACCCAAACATGCCTTAGCTGCGCAAGGGTTGATTCCAAATATCAGTAAAGGAAAGCTGCATTGGCCGGGAATCGGGACCGGGTCTCCCCCGCGTGGCAGGCGAGAATTCTACCACTGAACCACCAATGCTTACATATGTTGAGAATGTACCACTGTGAACAATCTGTCTGCATGGCCACATCATGTTTTCATGAGTGTCAGCAAAAAGGTAATTTAAGTCATCTTTCATCACACACCCATCACAGACTCTCAGGCTATATACTGCACCAACAAACAAAATGGAACTAATCCTCATGACAGAAATTTCGAGGTCAACATGACCAGAAATTTGTTATTTGCCTTCACCCAAACATGCCTTAGCTGCGCAAGGGTTGATTCCAAATATCAGTAAAGGAAAATTGGCCAGGAATCAGCAAGAATTCTAACACTGAACCACCAATGCATTGAAAATGTACCACTGTGAACAATCTGTCTGCATGGCCACATCATGTTTTCATGAGTGTCAGCAAAAAGGAATCTTTTCTACCCATCTCAGACTCAGGAACCAACCAAAATGGCACTAATCCTCATGACAGAAATTTGTCAACATGAGAAATGTTACCACCCAAATGCCTTAGCTGCGCAAGGGTTGATTCCAAATATCAGTGCTGCATTGGCGGGAATCGGACCCGGGGCGTGGCAAATGAGAATTCTACCACTGAACCACCAATGCTTACATGTTGAAAATGTACCATGTGAACAATCTGTCTGCATGGCCACATCATGTTTTCATGAGTGTCAGCAAAAAGGTAATTTAAGTCATCTTTCATCACACACCCATCACAGACTCTCAGGCTATATACTGCACCAACAAACAAAATGGAACTAATCCTCATGACAGAAATTTCGAGGTCAACATGACCAGAAATTTGTTATTTGCCTTCACCCAAACATGCCTTAGCTGCGCAAGGGTTGATTCCAAATATCAGTAAAGGAAAGCTGCATTGGCCAGGAACCGGACCCGGGTCTCCCGCATCGGAGGCAAGAATTCTAACACTGAACCACCAATGCTTATCTCTGTTGAAAATGTACCACTGTGAACAATCTGTCTGCATGGCCACATCATGTTTTCATGAGTGTCAGCAAAAGGTAATTTAAGTCATCTTTCATCACACACCCATCTCAGACTCTCAGGCTATATACTGCACCAACAATCAAAATGGCACTAATCCTCATGACAGAAATTTCGAGGTCAACATGACCAGAAATTTGTTATTTGCCTTCACCCAAACATGCCTTAGCTGCGCAAGGGTTGATTCCAAATATCAGTAAAGGAAAGCTGCATTGGCCGGGAATCGGACCCGGGTCTCCCGCGTGGCAGGTGAGAATTCTACCACTGAACCACCAATGCTTATCTATGTTGAAAATGTACCACTGTGAACAATCTGTCTGCATGGCCACATCATGTTTTCATGAGTGTCAGCAAAAAGGTAATTTAAGTCATCTTTCATCACACACCCATCACAGACTCTCAGGCTATATACTGCACCAACAAACAAAATGGAACTAATCCTCATGACAGAAATTTCGAGGTCAACATGACCAGAAATTTGTTATTTGCCTTCACCCAAACATGCCTTAGCTGCGCAAGGGTTGATTCCAAATATCAGTAAAGGAAAGCTGCATTGGCCAGGAATCGGACCCGGGTCTCCCGCGTGGCAGGCGAGAATTCTACCACTGAACCACCAATGCTTACATATGTTGAGAATGTACCACTGTGAACAATCTGTCTGCATGGCCACATCATGTTTTCATGAGTGTCAGCAAAAAGGTAATTTAAGTCATCTTTCATCATACACCCATCTCAGACTCTCAGGCTATATACTGCACCAACAATCAAAATGGAACTAATCCTCATGACAGAAATTTCGAGGTCAACATGACCAGAAATTTGTTATTTGCCTTCACCCAAACATGCCTTAGCTGCGCAAGGGTTGATTCCAAATATCAGTAAAAGGGAAAGCTGCATTTGGGAATCGGAATCGAACCTGGGTCTCCATGAGTGTCAGCAAAAAGGTAATTTAAGTCATCTTTCAACAGACTCTCAGGAATATACTGCACCAACAAAAAAATGGAACTAAATGACAGAAATTTACCAATGCCTTACCACAAATATCAAATGCTGTCGGGCATGGAGGCAAGAATTCTAACACTGAACCACCAATGCTTATCTCTGTTGAAAATGTACCACTGTGAACAATCTGTCTGCATGGCCACATCATGTTTTCATGAGTGTCAGCAAAAAGGTAATTTAAGTCATCTTTCATCACACACCCATCTCAGACTCTCAGGCTATATACTGCACCAACAATCAAAATGGCACTAATCCTCATGACAGAAATTTCGAGGTCAACATGACCAGAAATTTGTTATTTGCCTTCACCCAAACATGCCTTAGCTGCGCAAGGGTTGATTCCAAATATCAGTAAAGGAAAGCTGCATTGGCCGGGAATCGAATCGGACCCGGGTCTCCCGCGTGGCAATGAGAATTCTACCACTGAACCACCAATGCTTACATATGTTGAGAATGTACCACTGTGACCAATCTGTCTGCATGGCCACATCATGTTTTCATGAGTGTCAGCAAAAAGGTAATTTAAGTCATCTTTCATCACACACCCATCACAGACTCTCAAGCTATATACTGCACCAACAAACAAAATGGAACTAATCCTCATGACAGAAATTTACAGGTCAACATGACCAGAAATTTGTTATTTGCCTTCACCCAAACATGTCTTAGCTGCGCAAGGGTTGATTCCAAATAGCAGTAAAGGAAAGCTGCATTGGCCGTGAATCAGACCCGGGTCTCCCCATCAGAGGCAAGAATTCTAACACTGAACCACCAATGCTTATCTCTGTTGAAAATGTACCACTGTGAACAATCTGTCTGCATGGCCACATCATGTTTTCATGAGTGTCAGCAAAAAGGTAATTTAAGTCATCTTTCATCATACACCCATCTCAGACTCTCAGGCTATATACTGCACCAACAATCAAAATGGCACTAATCCTCATGACAGAAATTTCGAGGTCAACATGACCAGAAATTTGTTATTTGCCTTCACCCAAACATGCCTTAGCTGCGCAAGGGGTGATTCCAAATATCAGTAAAGGAGAGCTGCATTGGCCGGGAATCGGACCCGGGTGTCCCGCGTGGCAGTTGAGAATTCTACCACTGAACCACCAATGCTTACATATGTTGAGAATGTACCACTGTGAACAATCTGTCTGCATGGCCACATCATGTTTTCATGAGTGTCAGCAAAAAGGTAATTTAAGTCATCTTTCATCACACACCCATCACAGACTCTCAGGCTATATACTGCACCAACAAACAAAATGGAACTAATCCTCATGACAGAAATTTCGAGGTCAACATGACCAGAAATTTGTTATTTGCCTTCACCCAAACATGCCTTAGCTGCGCAAGGGTTGATTCCAAATATCAGTAAAGGAAAGCTGCATTGGCCAGGAACCGGACCCGGGTCTCCCGCATCGGAGGCAAGAATTCTAACACTGAACCACCAATGCTTATCTCTGTTGAAAATGTACCACTGTGAACAATCTGTCTGCATGGCCACATCATGTTTTCATGAGTGTCAGCAAAAAGGTAATTTAAGTCATCTTTCATCATACACCCATCTCAGACTCTCAGGCTATATACTGCACCAACAATCAAAATGGCACTAATCCTCATGACAGAAATTTCGAGGTCAACATGACCAGAAATTTGTTATTTGCCTTCACCCAAACATGCCTTAGCTGCGCAAGGGTTGATTCCAAATATCAGTAAAGGAAAGCTGCATTGGCGGGAATCGGACCCGGGTCTCCAGCGTGGCAAATGAGAATTCTACCACTGAACCACCAATGCTTACCTGCATGTTGAAATGTACCACTGTGAACCACATGTCTGCATGGCCACATCATGTTTTCATGAGTGTCAGCAAAAAGGTAATTTAAGTCATCTTCATCTTTCATCACACACCCATCACAGACTCTCAGGCTATATACTGCACCAACAAACAAAATGGAACTAATCCTCATGACAGAAATTTACAGGTCAACATGACCAGAAATTTGTTATTTGCCTTCACCCAAACATGCCTTAGCTGCGCAAGGGTTGATTCCAAATATCAGAAAAGGAAAGCTGCATTGGCCAGGAATCGGACCCGGGTCTCCCCGATCAGAAGTAAGAATTCTAACACTGAACCACCAATGCTTATCTCTGTTGAAAATGTACCACTGTGAACAATCTGTCTGCATGGCCACATCATGTTTTCATGAGTGTCAGCAAAAAGGTAATTTAAGTCATCTTTCATCATACACCCATCTCAGACTCTCAGGCTATATACTGCACCAACAATCAAAATGGCACTAATCCTCATGACAGAAATTTCGAGGTCAACATGACCAGAAATTTGTTATTTGCCTTCACCCAAACATGCCTTAGCTGCGCAAGGGTTGATTCCAAATATCAGTAAAGGAAAGCTGCATTGGCGGGGATCGGACCCCGGGTCTCCAGCGTGGCAGGCGAGAATTCTACCACTGAACCACCAATGCTTACATATGTTGAGAATGTACCACTGTGACCAATCTGTCTGCATGGCCACATCATGTTTTCATGAGTGTCAGCAAAAAGGTAATTTAAGTCATCTTTCATCACACACCCATCACAGACTCTCAGGCTATATACTGCACCAACAAACAAAATGGAACTAATCCTCATGACAGAAATTTCGAGGTCAACATGACCAGAAATTTGTTATTTGCCTTCACCCAAACATGCCTTAGCTGCGCAAGGGTTGATTCCAAATATCAGTAAAGGAAAGCTGCATTGGACAGGAACCGGACCCGGGTCTCCCGCATCGCAGGCAAGAATTCTAACACTGAACCACCAATGCTGATCTCTGTTGAAAATGTACCACTGTGAACAATCTGTCTGCATGGCCACATCATGTTTTCATGAGTGTCAGCAAAAGGTAATTTAAGTCATCTTTCATCATACACCCATCTCAGACTCTCAGGCTATATACTGCACCAACAATCAAAATGGCACTAATCCTCATGACAGAAATTTCGAGGTCAACATGACCAGAAATTTGTTATTTGCCTTCACCCAAACATGCCTTAGCTGCGCAAGGGTTGATTCCAAATATCAGTAAAGGAAAGCTGCATTGGCCGGGAATCGGACCCGGGTCTCCCACGTGGCAAATGAGAATTCTACCACTGAACCACCAATGCTTACATATGTTGAGAATGTACCACTGTGAACAATCTGTCTGCATGGCCACATCATGTTTTCATGAGTGTCAGCAAAAAGGTAATTTAAGTCATCTTTCATCACACACCCATCACAGACTCTCAGGCTATATACTGCACCAACAAACAAAATGGAACTAATCCTCATGACAGAAATTTCGAGGTCAACATGACCAGAAATTTGTTATTTGCCTTCACCCAAACATGCCTTAGCTGCAAGGGTTGATTTGATTCCAAAGAATCACTGAACCACCAATGCTTACATATGTTGAAAATGTACCACTGTGAACAATCTGTCTGCATGGCCACATCATGTTTTCATGAGTGTCAGCAAAAAGGTAATTTAAGTCATCTTTCATCACACACCCATCACAGACTCTCAGGCTATATACTGCACCAACAAACAAAATGGAACTAATCCTCATGACAGAAATTTCGAGGTCAACATGACCAGAAATTTGTTATTTGCCTTCACCCAAACATGCCTTTGCGCAAGGGTTGATTCCAAATATCAGTAAAGGAAAGCTGCATTGGCCAGGAAACCCGGGTCTATCAAAAAGAATTCTAACACTGAACCACCAATGCTTATCTCTGTTGAAAATGTACCACTGTGAACAATCTGTCTGCATGGCCACATCATGTTTTCATGAGTGTCAGCAAAAAGGTAATTTAAGTCATCTTTCATCATACACCCATCTCAGACTCTCAGGCTATATACTGCACCAACAATCAAAATGGCACTAATCCTCATGACAGAAATTTCGAGGTCAACATGACCAGAAATTTGTTATTTGCCTTCACCCAAACATGCCTTAGCTGCGCAAGGGTTGATTCCAAATATCAGTAAAGGAAAGCTGCATTGGCCGGGAATCGGACCCGGGTCTCCAGCGTGGCAGGCTAGAATTCTACCACTGAACCACCAATGCTTACCTGCAGTGAAAATGTAACAATGCGAACCACATGTCTGCATGGCCACATCATGTTTTCATGAGTGTCAGCAAAAAGATAATTTAAGTCATCTTTCATCACACACCCATCACAGACTCTCAAGCTATATACTGCACCAACAAACAAAATGGAACTAATCCTCATGACAGAAATTTACAGGTCAACATGACCAGAAATTTGTTATTTGCCTTCACCCAAACATGCCTTAGCTGCGCAAGGGTTGATTCCAAATATCAGAAAAGGAAAGCTGCATTGGCCAGGAATCGGACCCGGGTCTCCCGTATCAGAAGTAAGAATTCTAACACTGAACCACCAACGCTTATCTCTGTTGAAAATGTACCACTGTGAACAATCTGTCTGCATGGCCACATCATGTTTTCATGAGTGTCAGCAAAAAGGTAATTTAAGTCATCTTTCATCATACACCCATCTCAGACTCTCAGGCTATATACTGCACCAACAATCAAAATGGCACTAATCCTCATGACAGAAATTTCGAGGTCAACATGACCAGAAATTTGTTATTTGCCTTCACCCAAACATGCCTTAGCTGCGCAAGGGTTGATTCCAAATATCAGTAAAGGAAAGCTGCATTGGCGGGAATCGGACCCGGGTCTCCCGCGTGGCAGGCGAGAATTCTACCACTGAACCACCAATGCTTACATATGTTGAGAATGTACCACTGTGAACAATCTGTCTGCATGGCCACATCATGTTTTCATGAGTGTCAGCAAAAAGGTAATTTAAGTCATCTTTCATCACACACCCATCACAGACTCTCAGGCTATATACTGCACCAACAAACAAAATGGAACTAATCCTCATGACAGAAATTTCGAGGTCAACATGACCAGAAATTTGTTATTTGCCTTCACCCAAACATGCCTTAGCTGCGCAAGGGTTGATTCCAAATATCAGTAAAGGAAAGCTGCATTGGCCAGGAACCGGGTCTCCCGCATCGGAGGCAAGAATTCTAACACTGAACCACCAATGCTTATCTCTGTTGAAAATGTACCACTGTGAACAATCTGTCTGCATGGCCACATCATGTTTTCATGAGTGTCAGCAAAAAGGTAATTTAAGTCATCTTTCATCATACACCCATCTCAGACTCTCAGGCTATATACTGCACCAACAATCAAAATGGCACTAATCCTCATGACAGAAATTTCGAGGTCAACATGACCAGAAATTTGTTATTTGCCTTCACCCAAACATGCCTTAGCTGCGCAAGGGTTGATTCCAAATATCAGTAAAGGAGAGCTGCATTGGCCGGGAATCGGACCCGGGTGTCCCGCGTGGCAAATGAGAATTCTACCACTGAACCACCAACGCTTACATGTGTTGAGAATGTACCACTGTGAACAATCTGTCTGCATGGCCACATCATGTTTTCATGAGTGTCAGCAAAAAGGTAATTTCAGTCATCTTTCATCACACACCCATCACAGACTCTCAGGCTGCATAATGCACCAACAAAAAAAATGGCACTAATTCTCATGACAGAAATTTACAGGTCAACATGACCAGAAATTTGTTATTTGCCTTCACCCAAACATGTCTTAGCTGCGCAAGGGTTGATTCCAAATAGCAGTAAAGGAAAGCTGCATTGGCCGTGAATCAGACCCGGGTCTCCATCGGAGGCAAGAATTCTAACACTGAACCACCAATGCTTATCTCTGTTGAAAATGTACCACTGTGAACAATCTGTCTGCATGGCCACATCATGTTTTCATGAGTGTCAGCAAAAAGGTAATTTAAGTCATCTTTCATCACACACCCATCTCAGACTCTCAGGCTATATACTGCACCAACAATCAAAATGGCACTAATCCTCATGACAGAAATTTCGAGGTCAACATGACCAGAAATTTGTTATTTGCCTTCACCCAAACATGCCTTAGCTGCGCAAGGGTTGATTCCAAATATCAGTAAAGGAAAGCTGCATTGGCCGGGAATCGGACCCGGGTCTCCCGCGTGGCAGGCGAGAATTCTACCACTGAACCACCAATGCTTACATATGTTGAGAATGTACCACTGTGACCAATCTGTCTGCATGGCCACATCATGTTTTCATGAGTGTCAGCAAAAAGGTAATTTAAGTCATCTTTCATCACACACCCATCACAGACTCTCAGGCTATATACTGCACCAACAAACAAAATGGAACTAATCCTCATGACAGAAATTTCGAGGTCAACATGACCAGAAATTTGTTATTTGCCTTCACCCAAACATGCCTTAGCTGCGCAAGGGTTGATTCCAAATATCAGTAAAGGAAAGCTGCATTGGCCAGGAATCGGACCCGGGTCTCCCCATCGGCAGGCAAGAATTCTAACACTGAACCACCAATGCTTATCTCTGTTGAAAATGTACCACTGTGAACAATCTGTCTGCATGGCCACATCATGTTTTCATGAGTGTCAGCAAAAAGGTAATTTAAGTCATCTTTCATCATACACCCATCTCAGACTCTCAGGCTATATACTGCACCAACAATCAAAATGGCACTAATCCTCATGACAGAAATTTCGAGGTCAACATGACCAGAAATGTGTTATTTGCCTTCACCCAAACATGCCTTAGCTGCGCAAGGGTTGATTCCAAATATCAGTAAAGGAAAGCTGCATTGGCCGGGAATCGGACCCGGGTCTCCCACGTGGCAGGCGATAATTCTACCACTGAACCACCAATGCTTACCTGCAGTGAAAATGTAACAATGCGAACCACATGTCTGCATGGCCACATCATGTTTTCATGAGTGTCAGCAAAAAGATAATTTAAGTCATCTTTCATCACACACCCATCACAGACTCTCAAGCTATATACTGCACCAACAAACAAAATGGAACTAATCCTCATGACAGAAATTTACAGGTCAACATGACCAGAAATTTGTTATTTGCCTTCACCCAAACATGCCTTAGCTGCGCAAGGGTTGATTCCAAATATCAGAAAAGGAAAGCTGCATTGGCCAGGAATCGGACCCGGGTCTCCCGTATCAGAAGTAAGAATTCTAACACTGAACCACCAATGCTTATCTCTGTTGAAAATGTACCACTGTGAACAATCTGTCTGCATGGCCACATCATGTTTTCATGAGTGTCAGCAAAAAGGTAATTTAAGTCATCTTTCATCATACACCCATCTCAGACTCTTAGGCTATATACTGCACCAACAATCAAAATGGCACTAATCCTCATGACAGAAATTTCGAGGTCAACATGACCAGAAATTTGTTATTTGCCTTCACCCAAACATGCCTTAGCTGCGCAAGGGTTGATTCCAAATATCAGTAAAGGAAAGCTGCATTGGCCGGGAATCGGACCCACGTCTCCCACGTGGCAGGCGAGAATTCTACTACTGAACCACCAATGCTTACATATGTTGAGAATGTACCACTGTGAACAATCTGTCTGCATGGCCACATCATGTTTTCATGAGTGTCAGCAAAAAGGTAATTTAAGTCATCTTTCATCACACACCCATCACAGACTCTCAGGCTATATACTGCACCAACAAACAAAATGGAACTAATCCTCATGACAGAAATTTCGAGGTCAACATGACCAGAAATTTGTTATTTGCCTTCACCCAAACATGCCTTAGCTGCGCAAGGGTTGATTCCAAATATCAGTAAAGGAAAGCTGCATTGGCCAGGAACCGGGTCTCCCGCATCGGAGGCAAGAATTCTAACACTGAACCACCAATGCTTATCTCTGTTGAAAATGTACCACTGTGAACAATCTGTCTGCATGGCCACATCATGTTTTCATGAGTGTCAGCAAAAAGGTAATTTAAGTCATCTTTCATCATACACCCATCTCAGACTCTCAGGCTATATACTGCACCAACAATCAAAATGGCACTAATCCTCATGACAGAAATTTCGAGGTCAACATGACCAGAAATTTGTTATTTGCCTTCACCCAAACATGCCTTAGCTGCGCAAGGGTTGATTCCAAATATCAGTAAAGGAAAGCTGCATTGGCCGGGAATCGGACCCGGGTCTCCAGCGTGGCAGGCTAGAATTCTACCACTGAACCACCAATGCTTACCTGCAGTGAAAATGTAACACTGTGAACAATCTGTCTGCATGGCCACATCATGTTTTCATGAGTGTCAGCAAAAAGATAATTTAAGTCATCTTTCATCACACACCCATCACAGACTCTCAAGCTATATACTGCACCAACAAACAAAATGGAACTAATCCTCATGACAGAAATTTACAGGTCAACATGACCAGAAATTTGTTATTTGCCTTCACCCAAACATGCCTTAGCTGCGCAAGGGTTGATTCCAAATATCAGAAAAGGAAAGCTGCATTGGCCAGGAATCGGACCCGGGTCTCCCGTATCAGAAGTAAGAATTCTAACACTGAACCACCAACGCTTATCTCTGTTGAAAATGTACCACTGTGAACAATCTGTCTGCATGGCCACATCATGTTTTCATGAGTGTCAGCAAAAAGGTAATTTAAGTCATCTTTCATCATACACCCATCTCAGACTCTCAGGCTATATACTGCACCAACAATCAAAATGGCACTAATCCTCATGACGAGGTCAACATGACCAGAAATTTGTTATTTGCCTTCACCCAAACATGCCTTAGCTGCGCAAGGGTTGATTCCAAATATCAGTAAAGGAAAGCTGCATTGGCCGGGAATCGGACCCGGGTCTCCCACGTGGCAGGCGAGAATTCTACCACTGAACCACCAATGCTTACATATGTTGAGAATGTACCACTGTGACCAATCTGTCTGCATGGCCACATCATGTTTTCATGAGTGTCAGCAAAAAGGTAATTTAAGTCATCTTTCATCACACACCCATCACAGACTCTCAGGCTATATACTGCACCAACAAACAAAATGGAACTAATCCTCATGACAGAAATTTCGAGGTCAACATGACCAGAAATTTGTTATTTGCCTTCACCCAAACATGCCTTAGCTGCGCAAGGGTTGATTCCAAATATCAGTAAAGGAAAGCTGCATTGGCCAGGAATCGGACCCGGGTCTCCCATCGGAGGCAAGAATTTACTAACACTGAACCACCAATGCTTATCTGTTGTTGAAATGTACCACTGTGAACAATCTGTCTGCATGGCCACATCATGTTTTCATGAGTGTCAGCAAAAAGGTAATTTAAGTCATCTTTCATCATACACCCATCTCAGACTCTCAGGCTATATACTGCACCAACAACAATCAAAATGGCACTAATCCTCATGACAGAAATTTCGAGGTCAACATGACCAGAAATTTGTTATTTGCCTTCACCCAAACATGCCTTAGCTGCGCAAGGGTTGATTCCAAATATCAGTAAAGGAAAGCTGCATTGGCCGGGAATCGGACCGGGTCTCCAGCGTGGCAAATGAGAATTCTACCACTGAACCACCAATGCTTACATATGTTGAGAATGTACCACTGTGAACAATCTGTCTGCATGGCCACATCATGTTTTCATGAGTGTCAGCAAAAAGGTAATTTAAGTCATCTTTCATCACACACCCATCACAGACTCTCAGGCTATATACTGCACCAACAAACAAAATGGAACTAATCCTCATGACAGAAATTTACAGGTCAACATGACCAGAAATTTGTTATTTGCCTTCACCCAAACATGCCTTAGCTGCGCAAGGGTTGATTCCAAATATCAGAAAAGGAAAGCTGCATTGGCCAGGAATCGGACCGGGTCTCCCGTATCGGAGGCAAGAATTCTAACACTGAACCACCAATGCTTATCTCTGTTGAAAATGTACCACTGTGAACAATCTGTCTGCATGGCCACATCATGTTTTCATGAGTGTCAGCAAAAAGGTAATTTAAGTCATCTTTCATCATACACCCATCTCAGACTCTCAGGCTATATACTGCACCAACAATCAAAATGGCACTAATCCTCATGACAGAAATTTCGAGGTCAACATGACCAGAAATTTGTTATTTGCCTTCACCCAAACATGCCTTAGCTGCGCAAGGGTTGATTCCAAATATCAGTAAAGGAAAGCTGCATTGGCCGGGAATCGGACCCGGGTCTCCAGCGTGGCAAATGAGAATTCTACCACTGAACCACCAATGCTTACATATGTTGAGAATGTACCACTGTGAACAATCTGTCTGCATGGCCACATCATGTTTTCATGAGTGTCAGCAAAAAGGTAATTTAAGTCATCTTTCATCACACACCCATCACAGACTCTCAGGCTATATACTGCACCAACAAACAAAATGGAACTAATCCTCATGACAGAAATTTCGAGGTCAACATGACCAGAAATTTGTTATTTGCCTTCACCCAAACATGCCTTAGCTGCGCAAGGGTTGATTCCAAATATCAGTAAAGGAAAGCTGCATTGGCCAGGAACCGGGTCTCCCGCATCGGAGGCAAGAATTCTAACACTGAACCACCAATGCTTATCTCTGTTGAAAATGTACCACTGTGAACAATCTGTCTGCATGGCCACATCATGTTTTCATGAGTGTCAGCAAAAAGGTAATTTAAGTCATCTTTCATCATACACCCATCTCAGACTCTCAGGCTATATACTGCACCAACAATCAAAATGGCACTAATCCTCATGACAGAAATTTCGAGGTCAACATGACCATTCATGCCTTTTTCATGTAACGTTATGTACATGTCAGCGTCATATATTTTACAGTAACGTTTTTCCCCTTGATAAGTTGACTTTTTTTTTCTTTTTTCCTTGTTTTACAGTTGCATCATGGACACTCTCGGAGTTTTTGTCGATAACGGTGTTTTGTCAACTGTTCTGTGTTACAAGTTGTCAACTTATCAAACTCTCCGTTGTATATATGGGCAAACTGTTGTTATACACTGTTAGTTGTTTTAGGATTGATTGACAGGTTCAAACTGTTGTTTCTTAGCTAAGGTAACGTTAACTTTAACGTAGTACATTCATGTTTTTTTAACGTTTGTACATGTCAGCGTTTACAGTAACGTTTACTTGTAATGATGTTACGTTGCACATCTCTCTTAACTTGTAATGATGTTACGTTGCACATCTCTCTTACAGACATTTGCTATTGTGCTTTCTTTGAATAGTGTTTATTTATTTACTAAAAATATGTCTAAAATGGGGATAAATTGATAATAGGTTAAACACAGACACTTTGTTCTATCTATCTGTCTATCTAGTTATCTCTATGTCTGTCTAGCTGTTACCTAGTAATTAAAAAGGCTGATTTATGTTAACATGAATAACTGTTTATAGTATGACTGTCTTTTTAATTATTACTATATAATATGGATACTATTTAGCTACAGTCGTGTTTCAGGCAATTCTTGTGTATATTTTCAATAAAATAATACAGTTTATGTCTAAGATGGGGTTCATTTGCTATGGCAAACAGCATATAGAATTATTGTTAATAGATTAATATGTGAATAATACATTTTGATCTATCTATCTATCTATTTATCTATCTATCTATCTATCTATCTGTGCTGTTACTTAGTCATTACAAATGCTGATTGATGTTAAAATAAATAACTGTTTATGTAACAGTATGACTATATTTTGATTATTACTATATAATATACACTGTGTTTTGCTGTGCACAGGAGATAATGAAGAAGACAACCAACTTCTTTCCCGGAAAGACTATGGTGTCTTTCAGGAAGGGTCCATCAGGTCATCTGCGGCAGGATCCCTCTGACGAGGCCATGCGGATCAAAAAGAACCCTTCTCTTGAGGACAAGTCTCCCCCTCAGAGACATGACCTTGTGAAGACCAATGCTCTCACTGTGGTCTTTGAGCGGGGAGGGGATGTGTCTGACCGACTGGAGGTGATGGGGGAGTATGTGCTGCAGTTTGGAAAGTACAAGGGTAAATTGTTTAGGTGGCTCCTGGAAAATGATGTTGGCTACACCATCTACCTGATGAAAAAGGTAGAGGAGGAGGAGAGAGATGGGACCTTCAACCCTCAGGGACACAACAAGGACAGCCTGCTGTCATTTCTGGACTATGCCAGGAGCTTCCAGGAAATTAGGGACCTCAGGGAGTATCTAGCTTCCAGGCTGCCTGCGCCACCAGTGGCATCAGAGGGTGACAATACTGTCGGCTTTGGAGCCAGGGCAAAGGACACCTGGAGGCAGATCTGGGAGAGCAGGGCAGACGGATATGCTGCCTTCATCGTAGGAGTAAAGTGCATCAAAAACAGCAAGATGTACAACCTGCAGCAGTACATCCTCAAGCAGCAGAGGGCTGAGTCTGGGGAGTCCTGTCCACCACCTGCAGGGGTCTCCACTACATCAGCTGCCCCTACACCGCCTACATCTAGCATTGTAGGTCAGTACACAAAAATATGCAAATACAGATGTTTAGTATTTTATGACCTGACACACAATAATTGTTATTGTTTAATCTTCTAGCGATGGAGGAAGACGAGGAGTTGGAGAGGGGATGCTGAATCTGTCTCCTGTAAATTTGCCACTGAACTAAGTAGGTGGAGATAGTTTAATTAACAGAGTGTTTTTAAACTCTTACTGTTTACGATAGTACTGTAGTCTAATCTAGTAGTCACCTGTGCTTTCAGGACCAGCAGCAGTCTCCAGAGCCCCGGCTGTGTCTCCACCAACAGGTTTTTCTCCATCGGTGTAGAGGGAGGATTCTGTTCTCAGCAGAATCCTCCTGCTATTACTGTTCTCCTTCAACTAGTTTGTTATTTTGGCCGTGTTCAGGCCTGTTCTGATGCTTGTGTTCTCTTACTCTCCCACTAACCTAAGGAATTAACAGGTCAGCGAAGATGGTAAGTGTTTTTTTTTTTTTGCATGCTTTTTCTCAGGCTGTCATTCAAGGATTTGGCATTTTTTTTGCCATGCCACATCTTTGAATGACAGGCAGTGTGCTTACTATATATTCATATTGTTTCTGTGCTTTACCTGTTTTCTTAAAAGCATTGTGTTTTGTCATTGCAAATAAATAGCAATTCAGAATTTAAGTTTTTTTTAGTTTTCAGTCTGTACTCACAGTTTGTTAGAGAGACAACAGGTAAAGACACATTCTGAAGCATAAACAGACTTGACTCTGGGAGGAAAATGACACTGAATTGTTTTTACAGCACACAGGACGGAGCCAACAGCGACGGTTTCCAGACCTGCTGAGCCTGATGACTCCTCTGGGATTGTTGCTTCTGTGAAAGGTTATTATTTGTTTTGTCTTACTTTAAACCATCATGAATGCCCTGAATGTTTTTGTGACCAAAATCTTCTTACAGCCAGGCTGAAGGCCCCGCTGCCAGCCCCTTCTACCTCCTCAGCTCAGATGATATGTGGACTTCAGCATGTGGAGCCAGGCTGTCGTCATGTTGTGTTAAATTGTGACAAGCACAGGGTACAGCCCAACATCCCAGCTGCTGTAGCTATGGAGACCGAGGATCACTGCCCTGCTGCTTTGGTGGCCACAGACTCTCAGGTAATCCAGATTACAGTTTTTCTCAATCTCTTTGGCACATTTACTGAACCAAATTTACAATTGTCAAAACTCTAAGTACAACTCTCACACCACATGGCACATTCAGCATTCCAATAATCTATGTGACCTATAAAAGGTGATTACTCAATCAAAATAATGAAATCCTGTTTTAAATGTAAATAATTCCATCAATGAATAACTAAGTGGCATCAAAACAATCATTATTAATTATTGCTTGGACCAACACAGTCAAAATGCAAAGACATCCTGTCTAATGACAGTGTAATCTGAAAGTGTGATAGTTGCCCACTATGGAATATTGTCCAAGTCTAACATTTTATATTGAGGCAGCTGAATACTATTGATGTCAACAAAAACATTTTTAACAGAACATGTATCTTGTCATTGTGTGTACATACCAGCCATAGGAAATATACATAAAGAAAGCTTGTACAGAAAAAAAAAAGATATACAAAAGCAAAACTATTAGGAACTGCTGTACAGTGCAGGTAAAAAGAAAAGAGGCTGCACTCTCCACCCAGCCTGTCATGCTCAGGCCATGGTTGATTAAAGTGTTATTGTTGCCCTTATCTCATTTGATCTTTCACTGGGCCGTCGCCTTTCCCCACACTCTAATGCCCTTTCCTCACCCCTCAGCACCCCACACTCTAATGCCCTTTCCTCACCCCTCAGCACCCCACACTCTAATGCCCTTTCCTCACCCCCTAAGCACCCCACACTCTAATGCCCTTTCCTCACCCCCTCAGCACCCCACACTCTAATGCCCTTTCCTCACCCCCTCAGCACCCCACACTCTAATGCCCTTTCCTCACCCCCTAAGCACCCCACACTCTAATGCCCTTTCTTCTTACACGGGGAGGCTGTTGCCCCAGTCTGTCTCCTGCATGCTCCATATTCTGCTCGGTCTGACACTTGCAGTGTAAATGTGTTTAAAATTGTGAGGAAATTGAATTGTTCCTCATTTAGCTTACAACTTTTAAAAAAATGTCACATATCTATTATGTATCTTATGTGTGATTATTATTGTGATTGTTGGTTGCTCTATTTAGCATGTAGGGATTTACACAGTGAACATGTGTATAATTGCATTTGAGAGTAATATGACCCAATAGCAAATGAATGCAAACTATTTTGATCTGTAGACTTAGACTGACTAAATCACTATATGTGATGCTGTATTGCAGGAGACCAGTGAAGATCCAGTTGGAGTGGTGCTGATCACACAGCTGGAGTGGTCTTTCAGCAGGGCTCCGGTCCCAGCGGTCCCAGCACACAGCTGCTACCAGAGGCAGTCTTTCATGGATACAGGTCATTCAAATGACCTACCTACCATCCTCCTACAGACCAGGTAATGGTCTGGCTTAATAGGCTTAATAAGGTTGCATTAGTTATCAGTTACCCTATGCAAAATGTCAAGACTATGGGGAATATAATATATAATAAATGTAGCAAATTGAACTGTTTTTTAACTGAATTTATTTCAAATAACTCTTCACACAATCCACAAAAATTTTTGATGCATGTTTTGTCCGAGTTTGGTAAGAAACTATATAATAAATATATGCTCCTGCCATTCTCAACCCTCCACCTGTTACTCCGCACTAGGAGGAGTCTCTGAGCCGGTCTACAGTGGAGCGGATTGGGTCAGACATCCTGGTTAAACAACAACAACAACAACAACAACAACAAGAACATCATCATCATCATCAGCATCATCATCAAGCAGCAGCAGCAGCCGCATCAGCACCAGCAGCAGAAAAAGATGACCAGGAACTGTTTAGCCTACAGTCAGCTGAAGTCGTAGATGGAGTCAGAGGAGAGGGCGAACAGGAAGTCAGCAGTGCAGCTTCCAACAGGTCGCCTGTGGAGGTTCTGTCATCAACCCCTAAAGCAGGGCCCTGGCAGCCCTCACATACTGTACATGACAGCTTCCCCGGGGTACCAGGGAAATACATCTACTGCCCCTCCAGAGTGTTCTCCCCCTACAAGGCACAGGGCATGGGGAAGGAGATGACCTGGGGGAGTTCAAACTGTCGGACTTCTATGAGGCTGAGAGACACAAAGATTCAAAGAGAAGACAGACAAATGGACTGCTAACCCACCAGGCGACAAATATATCTCGCACGCACACACACACACGCACGCACTCACGCACACAAGACACACCACTGGGCATTGTCAGGACTGTTTCTTCTGTTTTCATAGCCAAGCAATTATGATCTTTAGTTTAATTTAACTGTATTCACCTTCACTGGATGTCTGGTCTGATTCATCATCATCATCATCATCATCATCATCATCATCATCATCATCATCATCATCATCATCCTCACATAGTCTCTCAGCACCTTTACATGCACTCTCGTGTGCCCTCCACGTGTGTAAATGTGTAATATTTTAATAATAAATTATTCCGTAAATGTATACCCATATTTAGTTGTTAATTTGTTTTATATATAACATTTGAATTATATAAATAAGCAATGTGTCAATGTCAGTTTTTATTTTGTGTTTAAGAATGATGTTGTTCTTTATGAAATATCTTGGGAGCATTACTATGACTTATTGATATTTGATATTTGATTGAGGAAGTAAAAGTGATAGAAAATGAAATAAAATTATACGTATAAAAATATACATTACTTTGGAATTTTGTATCATTATATGGTAGTATACTATTCAATTCAACTTTTACCACTAGCAGCATGTAAAAGTATTATTGTCATGACCTTAAAATCACAAGGTCTTATCATATTGTTGCCACATAATTTTTCAGAAACATATTGAATTAAATTTAACATTAAATGGTTAAAAACTTTATATATAATTGTTTTGTGTAATACAGACATGCTGTAGCATAATATTCTGAACTAAATACAGGACAATGTTTTTGGGTAAGGGGATTCGAACCCTGTTCTTTTGGAGACTTCCGGTCAGGAAAAAATCTTTTTTTTTTTTTTTTTTTTTTTTACGAGAAAGTCTTCTACACCTATACGCGACTGGCCAGCTGGTGTTAGGCTTAACGTGATAACCACTACACCACAGAAACTGACAAAATTGGACATTTTCGCACCTGCGTCTGTTACTGCACCATTCATATTTAACTGCAAACGTTTAAAATGTTGGTAGACATGTTCACTTTTGACTCTGAGACATTTTGAAGTGGATTCAGTCACAGCTGCTTTGTCATGTATTTGAGTGACAGTGAATAAATGTATAATTGAAGTTAATGCTTCTATATGTTTTCACCGTAAATGCTGGAAGAGCGACACCTAGCGAATGACGTGTCAAAATTAATGTTTCACCAGTCCTCGTTAGTACAGTGGACAGTATCTCTGCCTGTCACGCGGAAGACCAGGGTTAGATTCCCTGACGGGGAGATCAATCTACCAGCTGCTGGTTCTTTACTAAGGCTTAACTTCAGGCAGTGGGGTTTTACATTTTGACCGGGGTTTTTAAACAAAAATCATCTCCGTCCATCCACATAAGCGCTTAAACTCCATATCAGAAATGATCTCGGCCCATATTAAAAATGTCTGACAACGCATATCACATGACCATTTGCATAAACAAGGCGAGTATGACAGCCAAAAATGTTATTTGCCCAAATTCACCATTACCAACAACTTGTTACATGTTGTCAAATAAACCATTATAGTGAGTGACGATTTGACTGAACTGTTTGATTGTACAACTTAGAGTTAAAACTTGAAGACAATTGTTTTCCTATCGGGAACATTTTGCATGCTAGGCGAACGTGATGAGTAGTGCACTACGTACATTTCAGAAGGCCTGGCTTTGTTTGCCCAGCGGGAGAGTTCTCTGTTAACTGGCCATTATTATCCAGGTTACTGAGATTGCAGGTCAGCAGACATTGATTGTGTTGAGCAAACACCAACAAAGAAACATGTTTCCGCCCCTGTTATTAGTCCATATTCCTACCACATGTTGATTTCTGCTGGAGGCTATGAAGGAGGAATTTCGGTTGGCCTCAAGGAAGTTCTGGCAAACCGTTGGACGACTCATGAGGGCAAAGCAGGCCTTGACTCAGGCTGTGTTCAGCAGGGCAGAATAACTCCTGACCTTGACTGGGAATATTGTCAAGCGATGAAAGGAGCACTTTAAGGAACTCCTGAACACGACCAATGCGTTTAAAGGCGCAGTGGAGGGTGGGAGATTGTCAAGTTCTCTGCTCTAGACTTCGATTCACCGACCGGGATAGCTTTCTACCAGCTGATTATTCACCAAGAAAGACAGAAGTTGCACAGCAGCATTGAGCATGTTCATGCTGTCAAATAAACCATTATAGTGAGTGACGATTTGACTGAACTGTTTGATTGTACAACTTAGAGTTAAAACTTGAAGACAAATGTTTTCCTATCGGGTACATTTTGCATGCTAGGCGAACGTGATGAGTAGTGCACTACGTACATTTCGGAAGGCCTGGCTTTGTTTGCCCAGCGGGAGAGTTCTCTGTTAACTGGCCATTATTATCCAGGTTACTGAGATTGCAGGTCAGCAGAGATTGATTGTGTGGAGCAAACATCAACAAAGAAACAGGTTTCCGCCCTGTTTCCAACAGGGGACCTTTTGCGTGTCAAATTCACCATTACCAACATCTTGTTACATGAAGTCATTAGTCCATATTCCTACCACATGTTGATTTCTGCTGGAGGCTATGAAGGAGGAATTTCGGTTGGCCTCAAGGAAGTTCTGGCAAACCGTTGGACGACTCATAATTCAAATGAGGGCAAAGCAGGCCTTGACCTTGACTGGGCTGTGTTCAGCAGGGCAGAAGAACTCCTGACCTTGACTGGGAATATTGTCAATTGTCGATGCTCTTTGCACTTTAAGGACAGGGGACCTTCTGACCGGGAGAACTACCAGCTGGTTACACAAAACAAAAGTTGCAGTGGGGTTTTTGGATTTTGTTGGGAGATTGTCAAGTTCATTCTAGTCCCTTTGTAGACTAAACTGTTTGATTCAGAAATGATCTTAGACCGTTAAAACTTGAAGACAAATGACCAGCTGATTATTCATAAACTAAAAGTGAGACAGACAAAATGTTATTTGCAAAGCAGCATTTGAGCATCATGCTGTCAAATAAACCATTATAGTGGTGACTGATTTGACTGAACTGTTTGATTGTACAACTTAGAGTTAAAACTTGAAGACAAATGTTTTCCTATCGGGTACATTTTGCATGCTAGGCTAACGTGATGAGTAGTGCACCACGTACATTTCGGAAGGCCTGGCTTTGTTTGCCCAGAGGGAGAGTTCTCTGTTAACTGGTCATTATTATCCAGGTTACTGAGATTGCAGGTCAGCAGACATTGATTGTGTTGAGCAAACACCAACAAAGAAACATGTTTTCGCCCTGTTTCCAACATTAGTCCATATTCAATAATCTTGTACATGTTGATTTCTGCTGGAGGCTATGAAGGAGGAATTTAGACAGTGGTTGGCCTCAAGGAAGTTCTGGCAAACCGTTGGACGACTCATGAGGGCAAAGCAGGCCTTGACTCAGGCTGTGTTCAGCAGGGCAGAAGAACTCCTGACCTTTTGACTGGGAATATTTTCACATTTTGAAAGGAGTTTTTAAAGGAACTCCTGAACCATCCACCAATGCGTTAAACTCCATATCAGTGGAGGGTGGGAGATTGTCAAGTTCTCTGCTCAAGACTTGATTCACATGACCATTTGCTTTAAACCAGCTGATTATTCACCCAAAAATGAATTTGCCCAAATTCAGCATTACCATGTTCATGTTGTCAAATAAACCATTATAGTGAGTGACGATTTGACTGAACTGTTTGATTGTACAACTTAGAGTTAAAACTTGAAGACAAATGTTTTCCTATCGGGAACATTTTGCATGCTAGGCGAACGTGATGAGTAGTGCACTACGTACATTTCAGAAGGCCTGGCTTTGTTTGCCCAGCGGGAGAGTTCTCTGTTAACTGGCCATTATTATCCAGGTTACTGAGATTGCAGGTCAGCAGACATTGATTGTGTTGAGCAAACACCAACAAAGAAAACAACAGGGGACCCCGTCATATTCACCCTTGTTATTAGTCCATATTCCTACCACATGTTGATTTCTGCTGGAGGCTATGAAGGAGGAATTTCGGTTGGCCTCAAGGAAGTTCTGGCAAACCGTTGGACGACTCATGAGGGCAAAGCAGGCCTTGACTCAGGCTGTGTTCAGCAGGGCAGAAGAACTCCTGACCTTGACTGGGAATATTGTCAAGCGATGCAAGGAGCACTTTAAGGAACTCCTGAACACGACCAATGCGTTTAAAGGCGCAGTGGAGGGTGGGAGATTGTCAAGTTCTCTGCTCTAGACTTCGATTCACCGACCGGGATAGCTTTCTACCAGCTGATTATTCACCAAGAAAGACAGAAGTTGCACAGCAGCATTGAGCATGTTCATGCTGTCAAATAAACCATTATAGTGAGTGACGATTTGACTGAACTGTTTGATTGTACAACTTAGAGTAAAAACTTGAAGACAAATGTTTTCCTATCGGGTACATTTTGCATGCTAGGCGAACGTGATGAGTAGTGCACTACGTACATTTCGGAAGGCCTGGCTTTGTTTGCCCAGCCCAGGGGAGAGTTCTCTGTTAACTGGCCATTATTATCCAGGTTACTGAGATTGCAGGTCAGCAGAGATTGATTGTGTGGAGCAAACATCAACAAAGAAACATGTTTCCGCCCTGTTTCCAACAGGGGACCTTTCGCGTGTCATATTCACCATTACCAACATCTTGTTACATGAAGTCATTAGTCCATATTCCTACCACATGTTGATTTCTGCTGGAGGCTATGAAGGAGGAATTTCGGTTGGCCTCAAGGAAGTTCTGGCAAACCGTTGGACGACTCATGAGGGCAAAGCAGGCCTTGACTCAGGCTGTGTTCAGCAGGGCAGAAGAACTCCTGACCTTGACTGGGAATATTGTCAAGCGATGAAAGGAGCACTTTAAGGAACTCCTGAACACGACCAATGCGTTTAAAGGCGCAGTGGAGGGTGGGAGATTGTCAAGTTCTCTGCTCTTTGTAGACTTCGATTCACCGACCGGGATAGCTTTCTACCAGCTGATTATTCACCAAGAAAGACAAAAGTTGCACAGCAGCATTGAGCATGTTCATGCTGTCAAATAAACCATTATAGTGAGTGACGATTTGACTGAACTGTTTGATTGTACAACTTAGAGTTAAAACTTGAAGACAAATGATTTCCTATCGGGTACATTTTGCATGCTAGGCTAACGTGATGAGCAGTGCACTACGTACATTTCGGAAGGCTTGGCTTTGTTTGCCCAGAGGGAGAGTTCTCTGTTAACTGGTCATTATTATCCAGGTTACTGAGATTGCAGGTCAGCAGACATTGATTGTGTTGAGCAAATACCAACAAAGAAACATGTTTCTGCCCTGTTTCGAACAGGGGACCTTTCGCGTGTTAGGCGAACGTGATAACCACTACACCACAGAAACTGACGAAAATGGACATTTTCGCACCTGCGTCTGTTACTGCACCATTCATATTTAACTGCAAACGTTTAAAATGTTGGTAGACATGTTCACTTTTGACTCTGAGACATTTTGAAGTGGATTCAGTCACAGCTGCTTTGTCATGTATTTGAGTGACAGTGAATAAATGTATAATTGAAGTTAATGCTTCTATATGTTTTCACCGTAAATGCTGGAAGAGCGACACCTAGCGAATGACGTGTCAAAATTAATGTTTCACCAGTCCTCGTTAGTACAGTGGACAGTATCTCTGCCTGTCACGCGGAAGACCGGGGTTCGATTCCCTGACGGGGAGATCAATCTACCAGCTGCTGGTTCTTTACTAAGGCTTAACTTCAGGCAGTGGGGTTTTACATTTTGACCGGGGTTTTTAAACAAAAATCATCTCCGTCCATCCACATAAGCGCTTAAACTCCATATCAGAAATGATCTCGGCCCATATTAAAAATGTCTGACAACGCATATCACATGACCATTTGCATAAACAAGGCGAGTATGACAGCCAAAAATGTTATTTGCCCAAATTCACCATTACCAACAACTTGTTACATGTTGTCAAATAAACCATTATAGTGAGTGACGATTTGACTGAACTGTTTGATTGTACAACTTAGAGTTAAAACTTGAAGACAATTGTTTTCCTATCGGGAACATTTTGCATGCTAGGCGAACGTGATGAGTAGTGCACTACGTACATTTCAGAAGGCCTGGCTTTGTTTGCCCAGCGGGAGAGTTCTCTGTTAACTGGCCATTATTATCCAGGTTACTGAGATTGCAGGTCAGCAGACATTGATTGTGTTGAGCAAACACCAACAAAGAAACATGTTTCCGCCCCTGTTATTAGTCCATATTCCTACCACATGTTGATTTCTGCTGGAGGCTATGAAGGAGGAATTTCGGTTGGCCTCAAGGAAGTTCTGGCAAACCGTTGGACGACTCATGAGGGCAAAGCAGGCCTTGACTCAGGCTGTGTTCAGCAGGGCAGAATAACTCCTGACCTTGACTGGGAATATTGTCAAGCGATGCAAGGAGCACTTTAAGGAACTCCTGAACACGACCAATGCGTTTTAAAGGCGCAGTGGAGGGTGGGAGATTGTCAAGTTCTCTGCTCTTTAGACTTGATTCACCGACCGGGATAGCTTTTACCAGCTGATTATTCACCAAGAAAGACAGAAGTTGCACAGCAGCATTGAGCATGTTCATGCTGTCAAATAAACCATTATAGTGAGTGACGATTTGACTGAACTGTTTGATTGTACAACTTAGAGTAAAAACTGAAGACAAATGTTTTCCTATCGGGTACATTTTGCATGCTAGGCTTAACGTGATGAGTAGTGCACTACGTACATTTCGGAAGGCCTGGCTTTGTTTGCCCAGCGGGAGAGTTCTCTGTTAACTGGCCATTATTATCCAGGTTACTGAGATTGCAGGTCAGCAGAGATTGATTGTGTGGAGCAAACATCAACAAAGAAACATGTTTCCGCCCTGTTTCCAACAGGGGACCTTTTCGTGTCATATTCACCATTACCAACATCTTGTTACATGAAGTCATTAGTCCATATTCCTACCACATGTTGATTTCTGCTGGAGGCTATGAAGGAGGAATTTGGTTGGCCTCAAGGAAGTTCTGGCAAACCGTTGGACGACTCATGAGGGCAAAGCAGGCCTTGACTCAGGCTGTGTTCAGCAGGGCAGAAGAACTCCTGACCTTGACTGGGAATATTGTCAAGCGATGAAAGGAGCACTTTAAGGAACTCCTGAACACGACCAATGCGTTTAAAGGCGCAGTGGAGGGTGGGAGATTGTCAAGTTCTCTGCTCTTTGTAGACTTCGATTCACCGACCGGGATAGCTTTCTACCAGCTGATTATTCACCAAGAAAGACAAAAGTTGCACAGCAGCATTGAGCATGTTCATGCTGTCAAATAAACCATTATAGTGAGTGACGATTTGACTGAACTGTTTGATTGTACAACTTAGAGTTAAAACTTGAAGACAAATGTTTTCCTATCGGGTACATTTTGCATGCTAGGCGAACGTGATGAGTAGTGCACTACGTACATTTCGGAAGGCCTGGCTTTGTTTGCCCAGCGGGAGAGTTCTCTGTTAACTGGTCATTATTATCCAGGTTACTGAGATTGCAGGTCAGCAGACATTGATTGTGTTGAGCAAACACCAACAAAAAAATGTTTCTGCCCTGTTTCAACAGGGGACCTTTTCGTGTCCCATTACCAACATCTTGTTACATTATTAGTCCATATTCCTACCACATGTTGATTTCTGCTGGAGGCTATGAAGGAGGAATTTCGGTTGGCCTCAAGGAAGTTCTGGCAAACCGCTTTGGACGACTCATGAGGGCAAAGCAGGCCTTGACTCAGGCTGTGTTCAGCAGGGCAGAAGAACTCCTGACCTTGACTGGGAATATTGTCAAGCGATGAAAGGAGCACTTTAAGGAACTCCTGAACACGACCAATGCTTTTTAAAGGCGCAGTGGAGGGTGGGAGATTGTCAAGTTCTCTGCTCTTTCTAGACTTTGATTCACCGACCGGGATAGCTTTCTACCAGCTGATTATTCACCAAGAAAGACAAAAGTTGCACAGCAGCATTGAGCATGTTCATGCTGTCAAATAAACCATTATAGTGAGTGACGATTTGACTGAACTGTTTGATTGTACAACTTAGAGTTAAAACTTGAAGACAAATGTTTTCCTATCGGGTACATTTTGCATGCTAGGCTAACGTGATGAGTAGTGCACTACGTACATTTCGGAAGGCCTGGCTTTGTTTGCCCAGGGAGAGTTCTCTGTTAACTGGCCATTATTATCCAGGTTACTGAGATTGCAGGTCAGCAGAGATTGATTGTGTGGAGCAAACATCAACAAAGAAAATGTTTCCGCCCTGTTTCCAACAGGGGACCCCAGCTGTCATATTCACCATTACCAACATCTTGTTACATGAAGTCATTAGTCCATATTCCTACCACATGTTGATTTCTGCTGGAGGCTATGAAGGAGGAATTTCGGTTGGCCTCAAGGAAGTTCTGGCAAACCGTTGACGACGACTCATGAGGGCAAAGCAGGCCTTGACTCAGGCTGTGTTCAGCAGGGCAGAAGAACTCCTGACCTTGACTGGGAATATTGTCAAGCGATGAAAGGAGCACTTTAAGGAACTCCTGAACACGACCAATGCGTTTAAAGGCGCAGTGGAGGGTGGGAGATTGTCAAGTTCTCTGCTCTTTGTAGACTTGATTCACCGACCGGGATAGCTTTCTACCAGCTGATTATTCACCAAGAAAGACAAAAGTTGCACAGCAGCATTGAGCATGTTCATGCTGTCAAATAAACCATTATAGTGAGTGACGATTTGACTGAACTGTTTGATTGTACAACTTAGAGTTAAAACTTGAAGACAAATGTTTTCCTATCGGGTACATTTTGCATGCTAGGCTAACGTGATGAGTAGTGCACTACGTACATTTCGGAAGGCCTGGCTTTGTTTGCCCAGAGGGAGAGTTCTCTGTTAACTGGTCATTATTATCCAGGTTACTGAGATTGCAGGTCAGCAGACATTGATTGTGTTGAGCAAACATCAACAAAAGAAACATGTTTCTGCCCTGTTTCAACAGGGGACCTTTGTTGTTATTCACATATTACCAACATCTTGTTACATGACATTTTGATTTCATTCATATTGGAGGCTATGAAGGAGGAATTTCGGTTGGCCTCAAGGAAGTTCTGGCAAACCGTCAGTCACAGCTGCTTTGTCATGTATTTCATGAGGGCAAAGCAGGCCTTGACTCAGGCTGTGTTCAGCAGGGCAGAAGAACTCCTGACCTTGACTGGGAATATTGTCAAGCGATGAAAGGAGCACTTTAAGGAACTCCTGAACATGACCAATGCGTTTAAAGGCGCAGTGGAGGGTGGGAGATTGTCAAGTTCTCTGCTCCATCCACTAGACTTTGATTCACCGACCGGGATAGCTTTCTACCAGCTGATTATTTCACCAAGAAAGACAAAAGTTGCACAAAGCAGCATTGAGCATGTTCATGCTGTCAAATAAACCATTATAGTGAGTGACGATTTGACTGAACTGTTTGATTGTACAACTTAGAGTTAAAACTTGAAGACAAATGTTTTCCTATCGGGTACATTTTGCATGCTAGGCTAACGTGATGAGTAGTGCACTACGTACATTTCGGAAGGCCTGGCTTTGTTTGCCCAGTGGGGAGAGTTCTCTGTTAACTGGCCATTATTATCCAGGTTACTGAGATTGCAGGTCAGCAGAGAGATTGATTGTGTGGAGCAAACATCAACAAAGAAACATGTTTCCGCCCTGTTTCCAACAGGGGACCCGTGTCATATTCACCATTACCAACATCTTGTTACATGAAGTCATTAGTCCATATTCCTACCACATGTTGATTTCTGCTGGAGGCTATGAAGGAGGAATTTCGGTTGGCCTCAAGGAAGTTCTGGCAAACCGTTGGACGACTCATGAGGGCAAAGCAGGCCTTGACTCAGGCTGTGTTCAGCAGGGCAGAAGAACTCCTGACCTTGACTGGGAATATTGTCAAGCGATGGAAGGAGCACTTTAAGGAACTCCTGAACACGACCAATGCGTTTAAAGGCGCAGTGGAGGGTGGGAGATTGTCAAGTTCTCTGCTCTTTGTAGACTTCGATTCACCGACCGGGATAGCTTTCTACCAGCTGATTATTCACCAAGAAAGACAAAAGTTGCACAGCAGCATTGAGCATGTTCATGCTGTCAAATAAACCATTATAGTGAGTGACGATTTGACTGAACTGTTTGATTGTACAACTTAGAGTTAAAACTTGAAGACAAATGTTTTCCTATCGGGTACATTTTGCATGCTAGGCTAACGTGATGAGTAGTGCACTACGTACATTTCGGAAGGCCTGGCTTTGTTTGCCCAGCGGGAGAGTTCTCTGTTAACTGGTCATTATTATCCAGGTTACTGAGATTGCAGGTCAGCAGAGATTGATTGTGTGGAGCAAACATCAACAAAGAAACATGTTTCTGCCCTGTTTCCAACAGGGGACCTTTCCGTGTCATATTCACCATTACCAACATCTTGTTACATGAAGTCATTAGTCCATATTCCTACCACATGTTGATTTCTGCTGGAGGCTATGAAGGAGGAATTTCGGTTGGCCTCAAGGAAGTTCTGGCAAACCGTTGGACGACTCATGAGGGCAAAGCAGGCCTTGACTCAGGCTGTGTTCAGCAGGGCAGAAGAACTCCTGACTTTGACTGGGAATATTGTCAAGCGATGAAAGGAGCACTTTAAGGAACTCCTGAACACGACCAATGCGTTTAAAGGCGCAGTGGAGGGTGGGAGATTGTCAAGTTGTCTGCTCTTTGCAGACTTCGATTCACCGACCGGGATAGCTTTCTACCAGCTGATTATTCACCAAGAAAGACAGAAGTTGCACAGCAGCATTGAGCATGTTCATGCTGTCAAATAAACCATTATAGTGAGTGACGATTTGACTGAACTGTTTGATTGTACAACTTAGAGTAAAAACTTGAAGACAAATGTTTTCCTATCGGGTACATTTTGCATGCTAGGCGAACGTGATGAGTAGTGCACTACGTACATTTCGGAAGGCCTGGCTTTGTTTGCCCAGCGGGAGAGTTCTCTGTTAACTGGCCATTATTATCCAGGTTACTGAGATTGCAGGTCAGCAGAGATTGATTGTGTGGAGCAAACATCAACAAAGAAACATGTTTCCGCCCTGTTTCCAACAGGGGTTGTTGTCATATTCACCATTACCAACATCTTGTTACATGAAGTCATTAGTCCATATTCCTACCACATGTTGATTTCTGCTGGAGGCTATGAAGGAGGAATTTCGGTTGGCCTCAAGGAAGTTCTGGCAAACCGTTGGACGACTCATGAGGGCAAAGCAGGCCTTGACTCAGGCTGTGTTCAGCAGGGCAGAAGAACTCCTGACCTTGACTGGGAATATTGTCAAGCGATGAAAGGAGCACTTTAAGGAACTCCTGAACACGACCAATGCGTTTAAAGGCGCAGTGGAGGGTGGGAGATTGTCAAGTTCTCTGCTCTCTAGACTTGATTCACCGACCGGGATAGCTTTCTACCAGCTGATTATTCACCAAGAAAGACAAAAGTTGCACAGCAGCATTGAGCATGTTCATGCTGTCAAATAAACCATTATAGTGAGTGATGATTTGACTGAACTGTTTGATTGTACAACTTAGAGTTAAAACTTGAAGACAAATGTTTTCCTATCGGGTACATTTTGCATGCATGCTAGGCTAACGTGATGAGTAGTGCACTACGTACATTTCGGAAGGCCTGGCTTTGTTTGCCCAGCGGGAGAGTTCTCTGTTAACTGGCCATTATTATCCAGGTTACTGAGATTGCAGGTCAGCAGACATTGATTGTGTTGAGCAAACACCAACAAAGAAACATGTTTCCGCCCTGTTTCCAACAGGGGACCTGTTATTCACCAGTACCAACATCTTGTTATGAAGTCATTAGTCCATATTCCTACCACATGTTGATTTCTGCTGGAGGCTATGAAGGAGGAATTTCGGTTGGCCTCAAGGAAGTTCTGGCAAACCGTTGGACGACTCATGAGGGCAAAGCAGGCCTTGACTCAGGCTGTGTTCAGCAGGGCAGAAGAACTCCTGACCTTGACTGGGAATATTGTCAAGCGATGAAAGGAGCACTTTAAGGAACTCCTGAACACGACCAATGCGTTTAAAGGCGCAGTGGAGGGTGGGAGATTGTCAAGTTCTCTGCTCTTTGTAGACTTCGATTCACCGACCGGGATAGCTTTCTACCAGCTGATTATTCACCAAGAAAGACAAAAGTTGCACAGCAGCATTGAGCATGTTCATGCTGTCAAATAAACCATTATAGTGAGTGACGATTTGACTGAACTGTTTGATTGTACAACTTAGAGTTAAAACTTGAAGACAAATGATTTCCTATCGGGTACATTTTGCATGCTAGGCTAACGTGATGAGCAGTGCACTACGTACATTTCGGAAGGCTTGGCTTTGTTTGCCCAGAGGGAGAGTTCTCTGTTAACTGGTCATTATTATCCAGGTTACTGAGATTGCAGGTCAGCAGACATTGATTGTGTTGAGCAAATACCAACAAAGAAACATGTTTCTGCCCTGTTTCGAACAGGGGACCTTTCGTGTTAGGCTGAACGTGATAACCACTACACCACAGAAACTGACGAAAATGGACATTTTCGCACCTGCGTCTGTTACTGCACCATTCATATTTAACTGCAAACGTTTAAAATGTTGGTAGACATGTTCACTTTTGACTCTGAGACATTTTGAAGTGGATTCAGTCACAGCTGCTTTGTCATGTATTTGAGTGACAGTGAATAAATGTATAATTGAAGTTAATGCTTCTATATGTTTTCACCGTAAATGCTGGAAGAGCGACACCTAGCGAATGACGTGTCAAAATTAATGTTTCACCAGTCCTCGTTAGTACAGTGGACAGTATCTCTGCCTGTCACGCAGGAAGACCGGGGTGTGATTCCCTGACGGGAGATCAATCTACCAGCTGCTGGTTCTTTACTAAGGCTTAACTTCACGCAGTGGGGTTTTACATTTTGACTGGGGTTTTTAAACAAAAATCATCTCCGTCCATCCACATAAGCGCTTAAACTCCATATCAGAAATGATCTCGGCCCATATTAAAAATGTCTGACAACGCATATCACATGACCATTTGCATAAACAAGGCGAGTATGACAGCCAAAAATGTTATTTGCCCAAATTCACCATTACCAACAACTTGTTACATGTTGTCAAATAAACCATTATAGTGAGTGACGATTTGACTGAACTGTTTGATTGTACAACTTAGAGTTAAAACTTGAAGACAATTGTTTTCCTATCGGGAACATTTTGCATGCTAGGCGAACGTGATGAGTAGTGCACTACGTACATTTCAGAAGGCCTGGCTTTGTTTGCCCAGCGGGAGAGTTCTCTGTTAACTGGCCATTATTATCCAGGTTACTGAGATTGCAGGTCAGCAGAGATTGATTGTGTGGAGCAAACATCAACAAAGAAACATGTTTGTTTCCGTCAAATTCACCATTACCAACATCTTGTTCATTAGTCCATATTCCTACCACATGTTGATTTCTGCTGGAGGCTATGAAGGAGGAATTTCGGTTGGCCTCAAGGAAGTTCTGGCAAACCGTTGGACGACTCATGAGGGCAAAGCAGGCCTTGACTCAGGCTGTGTTCAGCAGGGCAGAAGAACTCCTGACCTTGACTGGGAATATTGTCAAGCGATGAAAGGAGCACTTTAAGGAACTCCTGAACACGACCAATGCGTTTAAAGGCGCAGTGGAGGGTGGGAGATTGTCAAGTTCTCTGCTTTCTAGACTTCGATTCACCGACCGGGATAGCTTTCTACCAGCTGATTATTCACCAAGAAAGACAGAAGTTGCACAGCAGCATTGAGCATGTTCATGCTGTCAAATAAACCATTATAGTGAGTGACGATTTGACTGAACTGTTTGATTGTACAACTTAGAGTAAAACTTGAAGACAAATGTTTTCCTATCGGGTACATTTTGCATGCTAGGCGAACGTGATGAGTAGTGCACTACGTACATTTCGGAAGGCCTGGCTTTGTTTGCCCAGCGGGAGAGTTCTCTGTTAACTGGCCATTATTATCCAGGTTACTGAGATTGCAGGTCAGCAGAGATTGATTGTGTGGAGCAAACATCAACAAAGAAACATGTTTCCGCCCTGTTTCCAACAGGGGACCTTTTTCGCGTGTCATATTCACCATTACCAACATCTTGTTACATGAAGTCATTAGTCCATATTCCTACCACATGTTGATTTCTGCTGGAGGCTATGAAGGAGGAATTTCGGTTGGCCTCAAGGAAGTTCTGGCAAACCGTTGGACGACTCATGAGGGCAAAGCAGGCCTTGACTCAGGCTGTGTTCAGCAGGGCAGAAGAACTCCTGACCTTGACTGGGAATATTGTCAAGCGATGAAAGGAGCACTTTAAGGAACTCCTGAACACGACCAATGCGTTTAAAGGCGCAGTGGAGGGTGGGAGATTGTCAAGTTCTCTGCTCTTTGTAGACTTTGATTCACCGACCGGGATAGCTTTCTACCAGCTGATTATTCACCAAGAAAGACAAAAGTTGCACAGCAGCATTGAGCATGTTCATGCTGTCAAATAAACCATTATAGTGAGTGACGATTTGACTGAACTGTTTGATTGTACAACTTAGAGTTAAAACTTGAAGACAAATGATTTTCCTATCGGGTACATTTTGCATGCTAGGCTAACGTGATGAGTAGTGCACTACGTACATTTCGGAAGGCCTGGCTTTGTTTGCCCAGAGGGAGAGTTCTCTGTTAACTGGCCATTATTATCCAGGTTACTGAGATTGCAGGTCAGCAGACATTGATTGTGTTGAGCAAACACAACAAAGAAACAAAGAAACCTTTGTTTCAAATTCACCATTACCAACCTGTTACATTGGAGTCATTAGTCCATATTCCTACCACATGTTGATTTCTGCTGGAGGCTATGAAGGAGGAATTTCGGTTGGCCTCAAGGAAGTTCTGGCAAACCGTTGGACGACTCATGAGGGCAAAGCAGGCCTTGACTCAGGCTGTGTTCAGCAGGGCAGAAGAACTCCTGACCTTGACTGGGAATATTGTCAGTCCGATGGAAGGAGCACTTTAAGGAACTCCTGAACACGACCAATGCGTTTAAAGGCGCAGTGGAGGGTGGGAGATTGTCAAGTTCTCTGCTCTTTGCAGACTTTGATTCACCAAAAACATCAGCATTGAGCATGTTAATGCTGTCAAATAAACCATTATAGTGACTGATGATTTGACTGAACTGTTTGATTGTATAACTTAGAGTTAAAACTCGAAGACAGACATTTTCCTATCGGGTACATTTTGCATGCTAGGCGAACGTGATGAGTAGTGCACTACGTACATTTCAGAAGGCCTGGCTTTGTTTGCCCAGCGGGAGAGTTCTCTGTTAACTGGTCATTATTATCCAGGTTACTGAGATTGCAGGTCAGCAGACATTGATTGTGTTGAGCAAACACCAACAAAGAAACATGTTTCCGCCCTGTTTCCAACAGGGGACCTTTTTAGTCATATTCCATACCAACATCTTGTTACATGAAGTCATTAGTCCATATTCCTACCACATGTTGATTTCTGCTGGAGGCTATGAAGGAGGAATTTCGGTTGGCCTCAAGGAAGTTCTGGCAAACCGTTGGACGACTCATGAGGGCAAAGCAGGCCTTGACTCAGGCTGTGTTCAGCAGGGCAGAAGAACTCCTGACCTTGACTGGGAATATTGTCAAGACATGGAAGGAGCACTTTAAGGAACTCCTGAACACGACCAATGCGTTTAAAGGCGCAGTGGAGGGTGGGAGATTGTCAAGTTCTCTGCTCTTTGCAGACTTTGATTCACCGACCGGGATAGCATCGAGCATGTTAATGCTGTCAAATAAAGCTTTACAGTGACTGATGATTTGACTGGACCGTTTCATTGTATAACTTAGAGTTAAAACTCCAAGACAGACATTTTCCTATCGGGTACATTTTGCATGCTAGGCGAACGTGATGAGTAGTGCACTACGTACATTTCGGAAGGCCTGGCTTTGTTTGCCCAGTGGGAGAGTTCTCTGTTAACTGGTCATTATTATCCAGGTTACTGAGATTGCAGGTCAGCAGAGATTGATTGTGTGGAGCAAACATCAACAAAGAAACATGTTTCTGCCCTGTTTCCAACAGGGGACCTTTCGCGTGTCATATTCACCATTACCAACATCTTGTTACATGAAGTCATTAGTCCATATTCCTACCACATGTTGATTTCTGCTGGAGGCTATGAAGGAGGAATTTCGGTTGGCCTCAAGGAAGTTCTGGCAAACCGTTGGACGACTCATGAGGGCAAAGCAGGCCTTGACTCAGGCTGTGTTCAGCAGGGCAGAAGAACTCCTGACCTTGACTGGGAATATTGTCAAGACATGGAAGGAGCACTTTAAGGAACTCCTGAACACGACCAATGCGTTTAAAGGCGCAGTGGAGGGTGGGAGATTGTCAAGTTCTCTGCTCTAGACTTGATTCACCACCGGGATAGCTTTTTGATTATTCACCAAGAAAGACAGAAGTTGCACAGCAGCATTGAGCATGTTCATGCTGTCAAATAAACCATTATAGTGAGTGACGATTTGACTGAACTGTTTGATTGTACAACTTAGAGTTAAAACTTGAAGACAAATGTTTTCCTATCGGGTACATTTTGCATGCTAGGCTAACGTGATGAGTAGTGCACTACGACATTTCGGAAGGCCTGGCTTTGTTTGCCCAGCGGGAGAGTTCTCTGTTAACTGGTCATTATTATCCAGGTTACTGAGATTGCAGGTCAGCAGAGATTGATTGTGTGGAGCAAACATCAACAAAGAAACATGTTTCCGCCCTGTTTCCAACAGGGGACCTTTCGCGTGTCATATTCACCATTACCAACATCTTGTTACATGAAGTCATTAGTCCATATTCCTACCACATGTTGATTTCTGCTGGAGGCTATGAAGGAGGAATTTCAGTTGGCCTCAAGGAAGTTCTGGCAAACCGTTGGACGACTCATGAGGGCAAAGCAGGCCTTGACTCAGGCTGTGTTCAGCAGGGCAGAAGAACTCCTGACCTTGACTGGGAATATTGTCAAGCGATGGAAGGAGCACTTTAAGGAACTCCTGAACACGACCAATGCGTTTAAAGGCGCAGTGGAGGGTGGGAGATTGTCAAGTTCTCTGCTCTAGACTTCGATTCACCGACCGGGATAGCTTTCTACCAGCTGATTATTCACCAAGAAAGACAGAAGTTGCACAGCAGCATTGAGCATGTTCATGCTGTCAAATAAACCATTATAGTGAGTGACGATTTGACTGAACTGTTTGATTGTACAACTTAGAGTTAAAACTTGAAGACAAATGTTTTCCTATCGGGTACATTTTGCATGCTAGGCGAACGTGATGAGTAGTGCACTACGTACATTTCGGAAGGCCTGGCTTTGTTTGCCCAGCGGGAGAGTTCTCTGTTAACTGGCCATTATTATCCAGGTTACTGAGATTGCAGGTCAGCAGAGATTGATTGTGTGGAGCAAACATCAACAAAGAAACATGTTTCCGCCCTGTTTCCAACAGGGGACCTTTCGCGTGTCATATTCACCATTACCAACATCTTGTTACATGAAGTCATTAGTCCATATTCCTACCACATGTTGATTTCTGCTGGAGGCTATGAAGGAGGAATTTCGGTTGGCCTCAAGGAAGTTCTGGCAAACCGTTGGACGACTCATGAGGGCAAAGCAGGCCTTGACTCAGGCTGTGTTCAGCAGGGCAGAAGAACTCCTGACCTTGACTGGGAATATTGTCAAGCGATGAAAGAAGCACTTTAAGGAACTCCTGAACACGACCAATGCGTTTAAAGGCGCAGTGGAGGGTGGGAGATTGTCAAGTTCTCTGCTCTTTGTAGACTTCGATTCACCGACCGGGATAGCTTTCTACCAGCTGATTATTCACCAAGAAAGACAAAAGTTGCACAGCAGCATTGAGCATGTTCATGCTGTCAAATAAACCATTATAGTTAGTGACGATTTGACTGAACTGTTTGATTGTACAACTTAGAGTTAAAACTTGAAGACAAATGATTTCCTATCGGGTACATTTTGCATGCTAGGCTAACGTGATGAGCAGTGCACTACGTACATTTCGGAAGGCCTGGCTTTGTTTGCCCAGAGGGAGAGTTCTCTGTTAACTGGTCATTATTATCCAGGTTACTGAGATTGCAGGTCAGCAGACATTGATTGTGTTGAGCAAATACCAACAAAGAAACATATTTCTGCCCTGTTTCGAACAGGGGACCTTTCGCGTGTTAGGCAAACGTGATAACCACTACACAACAGAAACTGATGAAAATTGACATTTTCGCACCTGCGTCTGTTACTGCACCATTCATATTTAACAGCAAACGTTTAAAATGTTGGTAGACATGTTCACTTTTGACTCTGAGACATTTTGAAGTGGATTCAGTCACAGCTGCTTTGTCATGTATTTGAGTGACAGTGAATAAATGTATAATTGAAGTTAATGCTTCTATATGTTTTCACCGTAAATGCTGGAAGAGCGACACCTAGGGAATGACGTGTCAAAATTAATGTTTCACCAGTCCTCGTTAGTATAGTGGACAGTATCTCCGCCTGTCACGCGGAGGTCAGTCGCGTATAGGTGTAGACGACTTTCTCGTAAAAAAAAAAAAAAAAAAAAAAAAGATGTTTTCCTGACCGGAAGCCTCTCCAAAAGAACAGGGTTCGAATCCCCCTTACAAAAAAAAAAAAAAAAAAAATTGTCCTGTATTTAGTTCAGAATATTATGCTACAGCATGTCTGTATTACACAAAACAATTATATATAAAGTTTTTAACCGTTTAATTTAATTCAATATATTTTTTTAAAATGATGTGGAAATATGATAACACCTCATGATTTGAATGTTATGACAATAATACTTTTACATGCTGCTACTGGTAAAAGTTGAATTTAACTTAATAATAGTACATTTTTGAATAATGATACAAAATTGCAAAGCACTATATCAATTTATGTTTAATTTTATTTCATTTTTTAAGACGTTTACTTCCTCAGTCAAATAAAGACACAGTGATGCTTTCAAGATATTTTATTAAAAACTACCTAATTCTAAAACACCAAATAAAGATCTAAAACACAATACAAATCTAAAACACACAATAAAAATGTACACACTGTGTAAAATAAAATTACACTTATTTACACTGTTACAGAAGAGTGCATGTGAACAACTGAGAGACTGTGATGTGATGATGAAAAAGTGATGATGATTCAGACCAGATATCCAGTGAAGGTGAATAAAGTTGAATAAACTAAAATATCACAATGAAACAGTCCTGACTAAGTACAGTAGTGTGTGTGTGTGTGTGTGTGTGTGTGTGTGAGAGAGAGAGGGTATATTTGAAGTTGAAGTGTTCATTTTTTTTTCTCTGCCACCCATCTGTCCCTTTCAGCCTCATAGAAGTCCGACAGTTTGAACTCCCCAGGTCATCTCCTTCCCCATGCCCTGTGCCTTGTAGAGGGAGAACACTCTGGAGGGGCAGTAGATGTATTTCCTGGTACCCCGGGAAGCTGTCATGTACGTGAGGGCTGTCAGGGCCTTGCTTTAGGGGTTGATGACAGAACCTGCACAGGCGACCTGTTGGAAGCTGCACTTCTGACTTCCTCTTTGCCCTTTCCTCTGCCACCCTCCTCCACTCAGCCCCCCCCCTCTGTCTGGCGCCCTCCAGCTCCCGCTCAAAGAATGGAGACGCAGCAAAGTCCTCAAAAGACATCCGAGGGTTTGTGAGGCCTTCGTCTGCATATGTCTTAAACACCTTTGTGGAGCAGTAAAAGTATTTGATTGTTTGTGTTTGATAAAAGAAATGAACTGATGAGCCATCGCCAAGATACGGGACTTGGGCTGACCACAGGCTACACAGTTCCTGGTCTTTTTTTTCTGCTGCTGCGGCTGCTGCTGATGTTGTTGTTGTTGCATTAACTCTGCTACAATCCGCTCCACTGTAGCCCGGCTCAGGGACTCCTCCTGGGGTGGAGCAGCAGGTGAAGGGTTGAAAGTAGCAGGAGGTAGAGTTACGACAGGCACGCTGGTCGTTTGACTGCCTGTAGTCAAACTGTGCCACAGCTGCTGTGTCTCAAAACTTTCTCTGGGCTGGTATTGAGGGAGGAGCTGGTGTTTTTTAATTTGGCCAGATGCTTTACATATCTGGAGATATGTTGGCATGTGGTTGGATGAAGGAGGCTGTTGGGGTCAGTGCACGCTCTCTGGACCATGGCAGCATAGTCTGCGTCCACCCGCTTCAGAAAGTCTTTTGACCCATGGTGCTTAACCAGAAGCCCGTCGATGGCAGCTCTCATGGCTTCTGTCCACCGGCTGTGGTCCAAGACTTGAACAAGGCCTCCCGTCTTGATTGGTCCAGTGCGGGCGGCCCGGGGAGAGGAAGAAACAGGCAGCGGTGCTACCCCTGAATGGTGTAAACAATAAAGCCTACATTTATTATATTGTTTTTTGCCAAACTTGGATAAAACATGGATTAAAAAAAATGTATATGTTGATTGTGTGAAGAGTTGATCAGTTAAATTTGTTACATTTATCATATATTATATTCTCCCATAGTTTTAAACTTTGGATACACTAAGTTATTCCGTATTAAATATTATCAGGCCTGCTTTATACTGTGAGGTCTGTATACCTGTATCCATCAAAGACTGAGTCTCTGATTTGGCTCTGGCCGCAGCTGGTATCAAGGGTGGCTGGGACTGCTGGGACTGCTGGGATTGCTGGGACTGCTGGGATGGCTGGGACTGCTGGGATTGCTGGGACTGCTGGGATTGGGAAAGGGTTTCAGAGCCCTGCTGGAAAGATAGGATGGGCACCACTCCAACTGGCTCATCACTGGTCTCCTGAAATATAACATTAAATATAGTGATTTAGTCAGTGAGTCTGTCGGACGGTCAGTGATTGACAGTGAGTGTTTAGAGTGGATTACCTGAGAGTCTGTGTCCACCACAGCAGCAGGGCAGTGATCCTCTGTCTCCATGGCTACAGCAGCTGGGATGTTGGGCTGTACCTTGTGCTTGTCCCAGTTCAACACAACAGGACGACAACCTGGCTCCACAAACTGCAGTCCAAATCTCTCCCCTGTGTCCCTGTTTGTATTTTGCAGCCTGGGATATTTTGCTTGGCCTGTCACCTTGACAGAGGCTGTGTTCAGTCCTGAAATTAACAGGGGGTCGAACACAGCTGGCAGCTCCACACCAGGCTGTTTCATGTCCACCAGCCTCTGGAAGTTCCACCGCACCACTCCAGTCATTGCCTGGGCCTGGAAAAGTTCACAGGACACCCGGTTGCCTGTCACCCACTGGGCTTGGTGAAAGTGGAAGCCCTCCTGCTGAGAGGTGCCTCTCACTGGAATCCAAACAGGTACAGCGGCTCCTGCACCCTTGTTGTAGTTGAGCTGCAAGGTACCACCATACCTGTAGAGAATTCCCTCCCCGACGTCAGGGTCGCTCAGGCAGCCTCTCAGGATGTGGACGCGTTGGATCCTCCACAACTTCAGCATGGAGGCCTTAAACAGGGGCACATCATTGGCGTCCTTTGCCAGGTAGAAGTGGTGCAACACATCTTCAACCCTCTGCAGCAGCTCCCTCGGCTGTGGCACCTTTGTCCTGCAGTGCTCTCTTATGTGCTGCTTTGTCGGATTTGCAGGAGAGATTCCACAGAAGGTGTATGCCTCTGTGAGCCTTTGTAGATCCCTCTGGTCCACCACAACAAATGCTGCAGAGAGGAACTGGCAGAAGGAGCTGAACAGAGGGTGATGTTCAGACACACACTCCCTGGTAAAGCGCCTCATGCAGTGAAACAAGTCTAACTTGATGCTGATGTCTTTGTTAAACTTGCTCCTCGAGGCACTGTTGTTGGCAAGGTTGCCAGAGGTCGCCTTCGCCACGGTGGCCTCTGATGTCCTCCAGCAGTCCCACAGCAGCTGCTCCTGATGACCAGGGTCCAGGACCTTGAAGGCAGCACAGCAGTCCCTAAAACATTGAAAATTAATTTCATTAGAGCCACTACAATATGTTTTGTAAACAGTGAGTCTTATTATATTTACAGTTTAAAAGGATATACTGTAAGTTTACTATATAATTTTTTTTTTTTTATTTATATGGACTATTAACAAGGAGAGTCAGATTACACAAATTAACTGCAAATTAAGTAATACAAAATGGACATGAGGACAACAACAAACAAAACAACATAAAAACAAGTATATACATTTAATTTCAACTTATATTTATACCTGTCAACCCAGTGGTAGCTTGCCTTCCTCACTCCAGCTGCAGTGTAGCGCCGAGACAGCCCCTCATACAGAGGATAGAGGGACCGATCGCACTCCGACTGCAGCATCACCCAGCTCAAGATCATCCAGTTCTCATTCATTATGGCATAGGAAGACATTGTGCCGGATGACAGCACCACCTTCCTAGCCACTTTGCGTGTGTGATCTGACCTGAGTACTTGTCCAAACGTCCCCTGTAGCAACAGAGTGAGGAGCTGCTCCTGCCGTTGAAACTCACGGACCAGGCAGTCGACCAGGTAGTGAGAAGAAATAGACACTCCACACCAGCCGTCAGCATCGGAGTAGCCACCGAATGGAGCCGGAGTGTCTGCCTGTCTGAGAAGCCCAGTGATGGTTCTCTGGCCGTAAACTCCTGCCTCAGCATCCCTGATGTTCTGCACACTGAGCAGGTAGGCCAGGTGGGCTCTCTCATATTTAAGGTGGAGTGCCTCCGTCAGCTGCTTAGCCATGTCCTCCGGTGATCTGCCGCTGCGCCTCATCTCATCCATTACTGATTTGCAGATGGCCTTTTTGTGAGTTAGGAAAGCCGGAACAATGTTGCTGAAGCGCTCTGGTAGCTTCTCCAGCCACTGGGGCTTGTCAGCATGCCAGTACTTCCTACAGGCCTTGCAGGTGAGCCGTGAGGCTAAAATATAGTACTGGCCGCTGGTGCCAATGATAACTCTTGGCCTTCCAATGCCAGAAGAAGCTACCTGAGGGTTGGGACAATCATGAAGGCAGGGCAAGATGTAATTGTTCCTTACCCTCTCCATGATTGTGTGCTCCGGCTTCCAAATGAAAAAAGGATGAAGCTGACAGTATTTAGGTGATGGCAGCTCAGAGATTGAGTCTATGAGCTCAGGCTGAGGTGGATTACGCCACAAGGACAGCATGTTCATAGGATGACGAACAGGACGTGACCCCGGCCACAGCCCCAACGCCTCCAGCTCAGTCTTCATCCAAATTTTCTGCTGGTGGGAGCAGTTCCACTGCGCTACATCCTGAGCATAGCCAGGGACAGAGGCTGCAGGCTGGTGTGGGACATCTAAAGGGACAGATGGTGCTGGACTTGGCAGAGCTGTAAAAGAGTATAACATATACACAGTCAGAGAAAAGAAAGAGAGCTCTATATTAAGACTGCTACAGTTATAACAGTGTTACTGAAATGTATACCTTCATCAGGGACAGTGTCTCTCTGTGCTTCCACTGATGGTAACTCTAGGATGGTGAGATAAAAACAGTAAAGGCAAGTGAGACATACTCATTAAAATAAGATATTATTTCTCACAGTATTCAAGAAAATAAAGCATTTACCTTCAGGAAGAAATGGAGCTGATGTTATCCCAGGCTCTGACAAAGTAGAGTGGGAGATGACATATATTATGAGTAATATATATAAAAGACAGTGAAATATTAATTTGATTTTCAGAATGAAACTGATGTGAGGTACACTGGTAGTATAGGAGGACAACATACTTTGTTTCAACACATTAGGCGCCTGTTCTTCTACCCCAAGCTGTGGGGCGAGGGCGAGCAGCTGAGGAGGGACCGGCAGCGGGGCCTTTGTCGTGGCTGTGGGAACAATTTGGTCACATAACATGATACCGTCACACAACATTCAGTACAGTTTGAAGTGAGAAATGAACTAATATAATAACCTTTCACAGAAGCAACAATCCCAGAGGAGTCATCAGGCTCGGCAGGTCTGGAAACCGTCGCTGTTGGCTCCGTCCTGTGTGCTGTAAAAACAATTCAGTGTCATTTTCCTCCCACAGTCAAGTCTGTTTATGCTTCAGAATGTGTCTTTACCTGTTGTCTCTCTAACAAACTGTGAGTACAGACTGAAAACTAAAAAAAAAAACCTTCAATTCTGAATTGCTATTTATTTGCAATGACAAAACACAATGCTTTTAAGAAAACAGGTAAAGCACAGAAACAATATGAATATATAGTAAGCACACTGCCTGTCATTCAAAGATGTGGCATGGCAAAAAGAAAATGCCAAATCCTTGAATGACAGCCTGAGAAAAAACATGCAAAAAAAAAGAAAATACCATCATCGCTGACCTGTTAATTCCTTAGGTTAGAGAACACAAACATCAGAACAGGCCTGACGGCCAAAAAACAAACTAGTTGGTAGCAGGAGGAGCTGAGAACAGAATCCTCCCTCTACACCGATGGAGAAAAACCTGTTGGTGGAGACACAGCCGGGCTCTGGAGACTGCTGCTGGTCCTGAAAGCACAGGTGACTACTAGATTAGACTACAGTACTATCGTAAACAGTAAGAGTTTAAAAACACTCTGTTAATTACACTATCTCCACCTACTTAGTTCAGTGGCAAATTTACAGGGAGACAGATTCAGCATCCCCTCTCCAACTCCTCGTCTTCCTCCATCGCTAGAAGATTAAACAATAACAATTATTGTGTGTCAGGTCATAAAATACTAAACATCTGTATTTGCATATTTTTGTGTACTGACCTACAATGCTAGATGTAGGCGGTGTAGGGGCAGCTGATGTAGTGGAGACCCCTGCAGGTGGTGGACAGGACTCCCCAGACTCAGCCCTCTGCTGCTTGAGGATGTACTGCTGCAGGTTGTACATCTTGCTGTTTTTGATGCACTTTACTCCTACGATGAAGGCAGCATATCCATCTGCCCTGCTCTCCCAGATCTGCCTCCAGGTGTCCTTTGCCCTGGCTCCAAAGCCGACAGTATTGTCACCCTCTGATGCCACTGGTGGCGCAGGCAGCCTGGAAGCTAGATACTCCCTGAGGTCCCTAATTTCCTGGAAGCTCCTGGCATAGTCCAGAAATGACAGCAGGCTGTCCTTGTTGTGTCCCTGAGGGTTGAAGGTCCCCTCTCTCCTCCTCCTCTACCTTTTTCATCAGGTAGATGGTGTAGCCAACATCATTTTCCAGGAGCCACCTAAACAATTTACCCTTGTACTTTCCAAACTGCAGCACATACTCCCCCATCACCTCCAGTCGGAGGTGATGGGGGAGCATGTGCGCATGGCCTCGTCAGAGGGATCCTGCCGCAGATGACCTGATGGACCCTTCCTGAAAGACACCATAGTCTTTCCGGGAAAGAAGTTGGTTGTCTTCTTCATTATCTCCTGTGCACAGCAAAACACAACGTATATTATATAGTAATAATCAAAATATAGTCATACTGTTACATAAACAGTTATTTATTTTAACATCAATCTGCATTTGTAATGACTAAGTAACAGCACAGATAGATAGATAGATAGATAGATAGATAGATAGATAGATAGATCGATCAAAATGTATTATTCACATATTAATCTATTAACAATAATTCTATATGCTGTTTGCCATAGCAAATAAACCCATCTTAGACATAAACTGTATTATTTTATTGAAAATATACACAAGAATTGCCTGAAACACGACTGTAGCTAAATAGTATCCATATTATATAGTAATAATTAACAGTTATTCATGTTAACATAAATCAGCCTTTTTAATGACTAGGTAACAGCTAGACAGACATAGAGATAACTAGATAGACAGATAGATAGAACAAAGTGTCTGTGTTTAACCTATTATCAATTTAACCCCATTTTAGACATACTGTAGTATTTAGCCATTGAAAATATTCTGAAACACGTATGTAGCAGCAACATATTAACAGTACCTCTGTGTTTAATGGTTTGTAAATAAATAAACACTATGAAAGAGTCAAAGAAAGCACAATAGCAATGTCTGTAAGAGAGATGTGCAACGTAACATCATTACAAGTAAACGTTACTGTAAACGCTGACATGTACATAACGTTACATGAAAAACATGAATGTGCTGACGTTATTGTTAGCTAACGTTAACGTTACCTTAGCTAAGTAAACAACAGTTTGAACCTGTCAATCAATCCTAAAACAACTAACAGTGTATAACAACAGTTTGCCCATATATACAACGGAGACACGTTAATTTAATACTTACGTTTGATAAGTTGACAACTTGTAAGACGACAGAACAGTTGAAAAAACACCGTATATCGACAAAAACTCCGTGCACTTTATCTCTGTCTATGATGCGACGTCTGTCACTGTGAGGAAACAAGGAAAAAGAAGAAAAAAAAGAGTCTCTCCTTAACTCTATCCACAGGGGGAAACAGCGCCCCCGAAATCCAGCTTGTGGCCACAAATATATGACAGCCGTAGTTTAAGTTCGATTCCCTGACAGGGAGATCAACCTACCAGCTGCTGGTTCTTTACTAAGGCTTAACTTCAGGCAGTGGGGTTTAACATTTTGACCGGGGTTTTTAAACAAAAATCATCTCCGTCCATCCACATAAGCGCTTAAACTCCATATCAGAAATGATCTCGGCCCATATTAAAAATGTCTGACAACGCATATCACATGACCATTTGCATAAACAAGGCGAGTATGACAGCCAAAAATGTTATTTGCCCAAATTCACCATTACCAACAACTTGTTACATGTTGTCAAATAAACCATTATAGTGAGTGACGATTTGACTGAACTGTTTGATTGTACAACTTAGAGTTAAAACTTGAAGACAATTGTTTTCCTATCGGGAACATTTTGCATGCTAGGCGAACGTGATGAGTAGTGCACTACGTACATTTCGGAAGGCCTGGCTTTGTTTGCCCAGCGGGAGAGTTCTCTGTTAACTGGCCATTATTATCCAGGTTACTGAGATTGCAGGTCAGCAGAGATTGATTGTGTGGAGCAAACATCAACAAAGAAACATGTTTCAACAGGGGACCCCTGTTATTATCTTGTTCCATCATTCCATATACCACATGTTGATTTCTGCTGGAGGCTATGAAGGAGGAATTTCGGTTGGCCTCAAGGAAGTTCTGGCAAACCGTTGGACGACTCATGAGGGCAAAGCAGGCCTTGACTCAGGCTGTGTTCAGCAGGGCAGAAGAACTCCTGACCTTGACTGGGAATATTGTCAAGCGATGAAAGGAGCACTTTAAGGAACTCCTGAACACGACCAATGCGTTTAAAGGCGCAGTGGAGGGTGGGAGATTGTCAAGTTGTCTGCTCTTTGCAGACTTCGATTCACCGACCGGGATAGCTTTCTACCAGCTGATTATTCACCAAGAAAGACAGAAGTTGCACAGCAGCATTGAGCATGTTCATGCTCTCAAATAAACCATTATAGTGAGTGACGATTTGACTGAACTGTTTGATTGTACAACTTAGAGTAAAAACTTGAAGACAAATGTTTTCCTATCGGGTACATTTTGCATGCTAGGCGAGCGTGATGAGTAGTGCACTACGTACATTTCGGAAGGCCTGGCTTTGTTTGCCCAGCGGGAGAGTTCTCTGTTAACTGGTCATTATTATCCAGGTTACTGAGATTGCAGGTCAGCAGACATTGATTGTGTTGAGCAAACACCAACAAAGAAACATGTTTCCGCCCTGTTTCCAACAGGGGACCTTTCGCGTGTCATATTCACCATTACCAACATCTTGTTACATGAAGTCATTAGTCCATATTCCTACCACATGTTGATTTCTGCTGGAGGCTATGAAGGAGGAATTTCGGTTGGCCTCAAGGAAGTTCTGGCAAACCGTTGGACGACTCATGAGGGCAAAGCAGGCCTTGACTCAGGCTGTGTTCAGCAGGGCAGAAGAACTCCTGACCTTGACTGGGAATATTGTCAACGATGGAAGGAGCACTTTAAGGAACTCCTGAACACGACCAATGCGTTTAAAGGCGCAGTGGAGGGTGGGAGATTGTCAAGTTTCTGCTCTTTTGCAGACTTGATTCACCACCGGGATAGCTTTTACCAGCTGATTATTCACCAAGAAAGACAGAAGTTGCACAGCAGCATTGAGCATGTTCATGCTGTCAAATAAACCATTATAGTGAGTGATGATTTGACTGAACTGTTTGATTGTACAACTTAGAGTTAAAACTTGAAGACAAATGTTTTCCTATCGGGTACATTTTGCATGCTAGGCTAACGTGATGAGTAGTGCACTACGTACATTTCGGAAGGCCTGGCTTTGTTTGCCCAGTGGGAGAGTTCTCTGTTAACTGGTCATTATTATCCAGGTTACTGAGATTGCAGGTCAGCAGACATTGATTGTGTGGAGCAAACATCAACAAAGAAACATGTTTCTGCCCTGTTTCCAACAGGGGACCTTTCGCGTGTCATGTCATATTCACCATTACAACATCTTGTTACATGAAGTCATTAGTCCATATTCCTACCACATGTTGATTTCTGCTGGAGGCTATGAAGGAGGAATTTCGGTTTGGCCTCAAGGAAGTTCTGGCAAACCGTTGGACGACTCATGAGGGCAAAGCAGGCCTTGACTCAGGCTGTGTTCAGCAGGGCAGAAGAACTCCTGACCTTGACTGGGAATATTGTCAAGCGATGGAAGGAGCACTTTAAGGAACTCCTGAACACGACCAATGCGTTTAAAGGCGCAGTGGAGGGGGGGAGATTGTCAAGTTCTCTGTTTTAGACAAAATTCACCGACGGGATTGCTTTCTACCAGCTGATTATTCACCAATTAAAAAGACAAAGTTGCACAGCAGCATTGAGCATGTTCATGCTGTCAACAAAACCATTACAGTGTCAAATAAAGTGAGTGATTTGACTGAACTGTTTGATTGTACAACTTAGAGTTAAAACTTGAAGACAAATGTTTTCCTATCGGGTACATTTTGCATGCTAGGCGAACGTGATGAGTAGTGCACTACGTACATTTCGGAAGGCCTGGCTTTGTTTGCCCAGCGGGAGAGTTCTCTGTTAACTGGTCATTATTATCCAGGTTACTGAGATTGCAGGTCAGCAGAGATTGATTGTGTGGAGCAAACATCAACAAAGAAACATGTTTCCGCCCTGTTTCCAACAGGGGACCTTTCGCGTGTCATATTCACCATTACCAACATCTTGTTACATGAAGTCATTAGTCCATATTCCTACCACATGTTGATTTCTGCTGGAGGCTATGAAGGAGGAATTTCGGTTGGCCTCAAGGAAGTTCTGGCAAACCGTTGGACGACTCATGAGGGCAAAGCAGGCCTTGACTCAGGCTGTGTTCAGCAGGGCAGAAGAACTCCTGACCTTGACTGGGAATATTGTCAAGCGATGGAAGGAGCACTTTAAGGAACTCCTGAACACGACCAATGCGTTTAAAGGCGCAGTGGAGGGTGGGAGATTGTCAAGTTCTCTGCTCTAGACTTCGATTCACCGACCGGGATAGCTTTCTACCAGCTGATTATTCACCAAGAAAGACAAAAGTTGCACAGCAGCATTGAGCATGTTCATGCTGTCAAATAAACCATTATAGTGAGTGACGATTTGACTGAACTGTTTGATTGTACAACTTAGAGTTAAAACTTGAAGACAAATGTTTTCCTATCGGGTACATTTTGCATGCTAGGCTAACGTGATGAGTAGTGCACTACGTACATTTCGGAAGGCCTGGCTTTGTTTGCCCAGTGGGAGAGTTCTCTGTTAACTGGTCATTATTATCCAGGTTACTGAGATTGCAGGTCAGCAGAGATTGATTGTGTGGAGCAAACATCAACAAAGAAACATGTTTCCGCCCTGTTTCCAACAGGGGACCTTTCGCGTGTCAAATTCACCATTACCAACATCTTGTTACATGAAGTCATTAGTCCATATTCCTACCACATGTTGATTTCTGCTGGAGGCTATGAAGGAGGAATTTCGGTTGGCCTCAAGGAAGTTCTGGCAAACCGTTGGACGACTCATGAGGGCAAAGCAGGCCTTGACTCAGGCTGTGTTCAGCAGGGGCAGAAGAACTCCTGACCTTGACTGGGAATATTGTCAAGCGATGGAAGGAGCACTTTAAGGAACTCCTGAACACGACCAATGCGTTTAAAGGCGCAGTGGAGGGTGGGAGATTGTCAAGTTCTCTGCTCTTTGCAGACTTTGATTCACCGACCGGGATAGCTTTCTACCAGCTGATTATTCACCAAAAAAGACAAAAGTTGCACAGCAGCATTGAGCATGTTCATGCTGTCAAATAAACCATTTATAGTGAGTGATTTGATTTGACTGAACTGTTTGATTGTACAACTTAGAGTTAAAACTTGAAGACAAATGTTTTCCTATCGGGTACATTTTGCATGCTAGGCTAACGTGATGAGTAGTGCACCACGTACATTTCGGAAGGCCTGGCTTTGTTTGCCCAGTGGGAGAGTTCTCTGTTAACTGGCCATTATTATCCAGGTTACTGAGATTGCAGGTCAGCAGACATTGATTGTGTGGAGCAAACATCAACAAAGAAACATGTTTCTGCCCTGTTTCCCAACAGGGGACCTTTTCGTGTGTCATATTCACCATTACCAACATCTTGTTACATGAAGTCATTAGTCCATATTCCTACCACATGTTGATTTCTGCTGGAGGCTATGAAGGAGGAATTTCGGTTGGCCTCAAGGAAGTTCTGGCAAACCGTTGGACGACTCATGAGGGCAAAGCAGGCCTTGACTCAGGCTGTGTTCAGCAGGGCAGAAGAACTCCTGACCTTGACTGGGAATATTGTCAAGTCGATGGAAGGAGCACTTTAAGGAACTCCTGAACACGACCAATGCGTTTAAAGGCGCAGTGGAGGGTGGGAGATTGTCAAGTTCTCTGCTCTTTGCAGACTTTGATTCACCATATTAAAAATGGGATAGCTTTCTACCAGCTGATTATTCACCAAGAAAGACAAAAGTTGCACAGCAGCATTGAGCATGTTCATGCTGTCAAATAAACCATTATAGTGAGTGATGATTTGACTGAACTGTTTGATTGTACAACTTAGAGTTAAAACTTGAAGACAAATGTTTTCCTATCGGGTACATTTTGCATGCTAGGCGAACGTGATGAGTAGTGCACTACGTACATTTCAGAAGGCCTGGCTTTGTTTGCCCAGTGGGAGAGTTCTCTGTTAACTGGCTATTATTATCCAGGTTACTGAGGTTGCAGGTCAACAGACATTGATTGTGTTGAGCAAACACCAACAAAGAAACATGTTTCCGCCCTGTTTCCAAAGGGGACATGTTATTCACCATTACCAACATCTTGTTACATGAAGTCATTAGTCCATATTCCTACCACATGTTGATTTCTGCTGGAGGCTATGAAGGAGGAATTTCGGTTGGCCTCAAGGAAGTTCTGGCAAACCGTTGGACGACTCATGAGGGCAAAGCAGGCCTTGACTCAGGCTGTGTTCAGCAGGGCAGAAGAACTCCTGACCTTGACTGGGAATATTGTCAAGCGATGGAAGGAGCACTTTAAGGAACTCCTGAACACGACCAATGCGTTTAAAGGCGCAGTGGAGGGTGGGAGATTGTCAAGTTCTCTGCTCTAGACTTGATTCACCGACCGGGATAGCTTTCTACCAGCTGATTATTCACCAAGAAAGACAGAAGTTGCACAGCAGCATTGAGCATGTTCATGCTGTCAAATAAACCATTATAGTGAGTGATGATTTGACTGAACTGTTTGATTGTACAACTTAGAGTTAAAACTTGAAGACAAATGTTTTCCTATCGGGTACATTTTGCATGCTAGGCGAATGTGATGAGTAGTGCACTACGTACATTTCGGAAGGCCTGGCTTTGTTTGCCCAGTGGGAGAGTTCTCTGTTAACTGGCCATTATTATCCAGGTTACTGAGATTGCAGGTCAGCAGAGATTGATTGTGTGGAGCAAACATCAACAAAGAAACAGGTTTCCGCCCTGTTTCCAACAGGGGACCCCGTGTCATATTCACCATTACCAACATCTTGTTACATGAAGTCATTAGTCCATATTCCTACCACATGTTGATTTCTGCTGGAGGCTATGAAGGAGGAATTTCGGTTGGCCTCAAGGAAGTTCTGGCAAACCGTTGGACGACTCATGAGGGCAAAGCAGGCCTTGACTCAGGCTGTGTTCAGCAGGGCAGAAGAACTCCTGACCTTGACTGGGAATATTGTCAAGCGATGAAAGGAGCACTTTAAGGAACTCCTGAACACGACCAATGCGTTTAAAGGCGCAGTGGAGGGTGGGAGATTGTCAAGTTCTCTGCTCTTTGTAGACTTCGATTCACCGACCGGGATAGCTTTCTACCAGCTGATTATTCACCAAGAAAGACAAAAGTTGCACAGCAGCATTGAGCATGTTCATGCTGTCAAATAAACCATTATAGTGAGTGATGATTTGACTGAACTGTTTGATTGTACAACTTAGAGTTAAAACTTGAAGACAAATGTTTTCCTATCGGGTACATTTTGCATGCTAGGCTAACGTGATGAGTAGTGCACTACACGTACATTTCGGAAGGCCTGGCTTTGTTTTTGCCCAGAGGGAGAGTTCTCTGTTAACTGGTCATTATTATCCAGGTTACTGAGATTGCAGGTCAGCAGACATTGATTGTGTTGAGCAAACACCAACAAAGAAACATGTTTCTGCCCTGTTTCCAACAGGGGACCCTTTCGCGTGTTAGGCGAATATGATAACCACTACACCACAGAAACTGACAAAATGGACATTTTTCACCATATCTGTTACTGCACCATTCATATTTAACTGCAAACGTTTAAAATGTTGGTAGACATGTTCACTTTTGACTCTGAGACATTTTGAAGTGGATTCAGTCACAGCTGCTTTGTCATGTATTTGAGTGACAGTGAATAAATGTATAATTGAAGTTAATGCTTCTATATGTTTTCACCGTAAATGCTGGAAGAGCGACACCTAGCGAATGCGTGTCAAAATTAATGTTTCACCAGTCCTCGTTAGTATAGTGGACAGTATCCTGCCTGTCACGCGGAAGAAGGGGTTCGATTCCCTGACGGGGAGATCAATCTACCAGCTGCTGGTTCTTTACTAAGGCTTAACTTCAGGCAGGGGGTTTTACATTTTTTGACCGGGGTTTTTAAACAAAAATCATCTCCGTCCATCCACATAAGCGCTTAAACTCCATATCAGAAATGATCTCGGCCCATATTAAAAATGTCTGACAACGCATATCACATGACCATTTGCATAAACAAGGCGAGTATGACAGCCAAAAATGTTATTTGCCCAAATTCACCATTACCAACAACTTGTTACATGCTGTCAAATAAACCATTATAGTGAGTGACGATTTGACTGAACTGTTTGATTGTACAACTTAGAGTTAAAACTTGAAGACAAATGTTTTCCTATCGGGTACATTTTGCATGCTAGGCGAACGTGATGAGTAGTGCACTACGTACATTTCGGAAGGCCTGGCTTTGTTTGCCCAGCGGGAGAGTTCTCTGTTAACTGGCCATTATTATCCAGGTTACTGAGATTGCAGGGTCAGAGAGATTGATTGATTGTGTGGAGCAAACATCAACAAAGAAAAATGTTTCCGCCCTGTTTCCAACAGGGGACCTTTTCGTGTCAAATTCACCATTACCAACATCTTGTTACATGAAGTCATTAGTCCATATTCCTACCACATGTTGATTTCTGCTGGAGGCTATGAAGGAGGAATTTCGGTTGGCCTCAAGGAAGTTCTGGCAAACCGTTGGACGACTCATGAGGGCAAAGCAGGCCTTGACTCAGGCTGTGTTCAGCAGGGCAGAAGAACTCCTGACCTTGACTGGGAATATTGTCAAGCGATGAAAGGAGCACTTTAAGGAACTCCTGAACACGACCAATGCGTTTAAAGGCGCAGTGGAGGGTGGGAGATTGTCAAGTTCTCTGCTTTAGACTTGATTCACCGACCGGGATAGCTTTCTACCAGCTGATTATTCACCAAGAAAGACAGAAGTTGCACAGCAGCATTGAGCATGTTCATGCTGTCAAATAAACCATTATAGTGAGTGATGATTTGACTGAACTGTTTGATTGTACAACTTAGAGTTAAAACTTGAAGACAAATGTTTTCCTATCGGGTACATTTTACATTTTGCATGCTAGGCTAACGTGATGAGTAGTGCACTACGTACATTTCGGAAGGCCTGGCTTTGTTTGCCCAGCGGGAGAGTTCTCTGTTAACTGGCCATTATTATCCAGGTTACTGAGATTGCAGGTCAGCAGACATTGATTGTGTTGGAGCAAACATCAACAAAGAAACATGTTTCCGCCCTGTTTCCAACAAGAAACATGTCATATTCACCATTACCAACATCTTGTTACATGAAGTCATTAGTCCATATTCCTACCACATGTTGATTTCTGCTGGAGGCTATGAAGGAGGAATTTCGGTTGGCCTCAAGGAAGTTCTGGCAAACCGTTGGACGACTCATGAGGGCAAAGCAGGCCTTGACTCAGGCTGTGTTCAGCAGGGCAGAAGAACTCCTGACCTTGACTGGGAATATTGTCAAGTCCTCGATGGAAGGAGCACTTTAAGGAACTCTGAACACGACCAATGCGTTTAAAGGCGCAGTGGAGGGTGGGAGATTGTCAAGTTCTCTGCTCTAGACTTGATTCACCGACCGGGATAGCTTTCTACCAGCTGATTATTCACCAAGAAAGACAGAAGTTGCACAGCAGCATTGAGCATGTTCATGCTGTCAAATAAACCATTATAGTGAGTGATGATTTGACTGAACTGTTTGATTGTACAACTTAGAGTTAAAACTTGAAGACAAATGTTTTCCTATCGGGTACATTTTGCATGCTAGGCTAACGTGATGAGTAGTGCACTACGTACATTTCGGAAGGCCTGGCTTTGTTTGCCCAGTGGGAGAGTTCTCTGTTAACTGGTCATTATTATCCAGGTTACTGAGATTGCAGGTCAGCAGACATTGATTGTGTTGAGCAAACATCAACAAAGAAACATGTTTCCGCCCTGTTTCCAACAGGGGACCCCGTGTCATATTCACCATTACCAACATCTTGTTACATTACATGATCATTAGTCCATATTCCTACCACATGTTGATTTCTGCTGGAGGCTATGAAGGAGGAATTTCGGTTGGCCTCAAGGAAGTTCTGGCAAACCGTTGGACGACTCATGAGGGCAAAGCAGGCCTTGACTCAGGCTGTGTTCAGCAGGGCAGAAGAACTCCTGACCTTGACTGGGAATATTGTCAAGCGATGAAAGGAGCACTTTAAGGAACTCCTGAACTGACCAACGACCAATGCGTTTAAAGGCGCAGTGGAGGGTGGGAGATTGTCAAGTTCTCTGCTCTTTGCAGACTTTGATTCACCGACCGGGATAGCTTTCTACCAGCTGATTATTCACCAAGAAAGACAAAAGTTGCACAGCAGCATTGAGCATGTTCATGCTGTCAAATAAACCATTATAGTGAGTGATGATTTGACTGAACTGTTTGATTGTACAACTTAGAGTTAAAACTTGAAGACAAATGTTTTCCTATCGGGTACATTTTGCATGCTAGGCTAACGTGATGAGTAGTGCACCACTACGTACATTTCGGAAGGCCTGGCTTTGTTTGCCCAGTGGGAGAGTTCTCTGTTAACTGGTCATTATTATCCAGGTTACTGAGATTGCAGGTCAGCAGACATTGATTGTGTGGAGCAAACACCAACAAAGAAACATGTTTCTGCCCTGTTTCCAACAGGGGACCTTTTCGCGTGTCATATTCACCATTACCAACATCTTGTTACATGAAGTCATTAGTCCATATTCCTACCACATGTTGATTTCTGCTGGAGGCTATGAAGGAGGAATGTTTTTTGGTTGGCCTCAAGGAAGTTCTGGCAAACCTTTTGGACGACTCATGAGGGCAAAGCAGGCCTTGACTCAGGCTGTGTTCAGCAGGGCAGAAGAACTCCTGACCTTGACTGGGAATATTGTCAAGCGATGGAAGGAGCACTTTAAGGAACTCCTGAACACGACCAATGCGTTTAAAGGCGCAGTGGAGGGTGGGAGATTGTCAAGTTCTCTGCTCTTTGCAGACTTTGATTCACCGACGGGATAGCTTTCTACCAGCTGATTATTCACCAAGAAAGACAGCCAAAAGTTGCACAGCAGCATTGAGCATGTTCATGCTGTCAAATAAACCATTATAGTGAGTGATGATTTGACTGAACTGTTTGATTGTACAACTTAGAGTTAAAACTTGAAGACAAATGTTTTCCTATCGGGTACATTTTGCATGCTAGGGCTAACGTGATGAGTAGTGCACTACGTACATTTCGGAAGGCCTGGCTTTGTTTGCCCAGTGGGAGAGTTCTCTGTTAACTGGCCATTATTATCCAGGTTACTGAGATTGCAGGTCAGCAGAGATTGATTGTGTGGAGCAAACATCAACAAAGAAACATGCCCTGTTTCCAACAGGGGACCTTTTCGTGCGTGTCATATTCACCATTACCAACATCTTGTTACATGAAGTCATTAGTCCATATTCCTACCACATGTTGATTTCTGCTGGAGGCTATGAAGGAGGAATTTCGGTTGGCCTCAAGGAAGTTCTGGCAAACCGTTGGACGACTCATGAGGGCAAAGCAGGCCTTGACTCAGGCTGTGTTCAGCAGGGCAGAAGAACTCCTGACCTTGACTGGGAATATTGTCAAGCGATGAAAGGAGCACTTTAAGGAACTCCTGAACACGACCAATGCGTTTAAAGGCGCAGTGGAGGGGGGGAGATTGTCAAGTTCTCTGCTCTTTGCTAGACTTGATTCACCGACCGGGATAGCTTTCTACCAGCTGATTATTCACCAAGAAAGACAGAAGTTGCACAGCAGCATTGAGCATGTTCATGCTGTCAAATAAACCATTATAGTGAGTGACGATTTGACTGAACTGTTTGATTGTACAACTTAGAGTTAAAACTTGAAGACAAATGTTTTCCTATCGGGTACATTTTGCATGCTAGGCTAACGTGATGAGTAGTGCACTACGTACATTTCGGAAGGCCTGGCTTTGTTTGCCCAGGGGAGAGTTCTCTGTTAACTGGCCATTATTATCCAGGTTACTGAGATTGCAGGTCAGCAGAGATTGATTGTGTGGAGCAAACATCAACAAAGAAACATGTTTCCGCCCTGTTTCCAACAGGGGAAACATGTCATATTCACCATTACCAACATCTTGTTACATGAAGTCATTAGTCCATATTCCTACCACATGTTGATTTCTGCTGGAGGCTATGAAGGAGGAATTTCGGTTGGCCTCAAGGAAGTTCTGGCAAACCGTTGGACGACTCATGAGGGCAAAGCAGGCCTTGACTCAGGCTGTGTTCAGCAGGGCAGAAGAACTCCTGACCTTGACTGGGAATATTGTCAAGCGATGAAAGGAGCACTTTAAGGAACTCCTGAACACGACCAATGCGTTTAAAGGCGCAGTGGAGGGTGGGAGATTGTCAAGTTCTCTGCTCTTTGTAGACTTCGATTCACCGACCGGGATAGCTTTCTACCAGCTGATTATTCACCAAGAAAGACAAAAGTTGCACAGCAGCATTGAGCATGTTCATGCTGTCAAATAAACCATTATAGTGAGTGACGATTTGACTGAACTGTTTGATTGTACAACTTAGAGTTAAAACTTGAAGACAAATGTTTTCCTATCGGGTACATTTTGCATGCTAGGCGAACGTGATGAGTAGTGCACTACGTACATTTCGGAAGGCCTGGCTTTGTTTGCCCAGCGGGAGAGTTCTCTGTTAACTGGTCATTATTATCCAGGTTACTGAGATTGCAGGTCAGCAGACATTGATTGTGTTGAGCAAACACCAACAAAGAAACATGTTTCTGCCCTGTTTCGAACAGGGGACCTTTCACGTGTTAGGGGAACGTGATAACCACTACACCACAGAAACTGACAAAATGGACATTTTCGCACCTGCGTCTGTTACTGCACCATTCATATTTAACTGCAAACGTTTAAAATGTTGGTAGACATGTTCACTTTTGACTCTGAGACATTTTGAAGTGGATTCAGTCACAGCTGCTTTGTCATGTATTTGAGTGACAGTGAATAAATGTATAATTGAAGTTAATGCTTCTATATGTTTTCACCGTAAATGCTGGAAGAGCGACACCTAGCGAATGACGTGTCAAAATTAATGTTTCACCAGTCCTCGTTAGTATAGTGGACAGTATCTCTGCCTGTCACGCGGAAGACCGGGGTTCGATTCCCTGATGGGGAGATCAATCTACCAGCTGCTGGTTCTTTACTAAGGCTTAACTTCACGCAGTGGGGTTTTACATTTTGACCGGGGTTTTTAAACAAAAATCATCTCCGTCCATCCACATAAGCGCTTAAACTCCATATCAGAAATGATCTCGGCCCATATTAAAAATGTCTGACAACGCATATCACATGACCATTTGCATAAACAAGGCGAGTATGACAGCCAAAAATGTTATTTGCCCAAATTCACCATTACCAACAACTTGTTACATGCTGTCAAATAAACCATTATAGTGAGTGACGATTTGACTGAACTGTTTGATTGTACAACTTAGAGTTAAAACTTGAAGACAAATGTTTTCCTATCGGGTACATTTTGCATGCTAGGCGAACGTGATGAGTAGTGCACTACGTACATTTCGGAAGGCCTGGCTTTGTTTGCCCAGTGGGAGAGTTCTCTGTTAACTGGCCATTATTATCCAGGTTACTGAGATTGCAGGTCAGCAGAGATTGATTGTGTGGAGCAAACATCAACAAAGAAACATGTTTCCGCCCTGTTTCCAACAGGGGACCTTTTCGCGTGTCAAATTCACCATTACCAACATCTTGTTACATGAAGTCATTAGTCCATATTCCTACCACATGTTGATTTCTGCTGGAGGCTATGAAGGAGGAATTTCGGTTGGCCTCAAGGAAGTTCTGGCAAACCGTTGGACGACTCATGAGGGCAAAGCAGGCCTTGACTCAGGCTGTGTTCAGCAGGGCAGAATAACTCCTGACCTTGACTGGGAATATTGTCAAGCGATGGAAGGAGCACTTTAAGGAACTCCTGAACACGACCAATGCGTTTAAAGGCGCAGTGGAGGGTGGGAGATTGTCAAGTTCTCTGCTCTTTGCAGACTTTGATTCACCGACCGGGATAGCTTTCTACCAGCTGATTATTCACCAAGAAAGACAGAAGTTGCACAGCAGCATTGAGCATGTTCATGCTGTCAAATAAAACCATTATAGTGAGTGATGATTTGACTGAACTGTTTGATTGTACAACTTAGAGTTAAAACTTGAAGACAAATGTTTTCCTATCGGGTACATTTTGCATGCTAGGCGAACGTGATGAGTAGTGCACTACGTACATTTCGGAAGGCCTGGCTTTGTTTGCCCAGCGGGAGAGTTCTCTGTTAACTGGCCATTATTATCCAGGTTACTGAGATTGCAGGTCAGCAGAGATTGATTGTGTGGAGCAAACATCAACAAAGAAACATGTTTCCGCCCTGTTTGCGTGTCATATTCACCATTACCAACATCTTGTTACATGAAGTCATTAGTCCATATTCCTACCACATGTTGATTTCTGCTGGAGGCTATGAAGGAGGAATTTCGTTGGCCTCAAGGAAGTTCTGGCAAACCGTTGGACGACTCATGAGGGCAAAGCAGGCCTTGACTCAGGCTGTGTTCAGCAGGGCAGAAGAACTCCTGACCTTGACTGGGAATATTGTCAAGCGATGGAAGGAGCACTTTAAGGAACTCCTGAACACGACCAATGCGTTTAAAGGCGCAGTGGAGGGTGGGAGATTGTCAAGTTCTCTGCTCTTTGTAGACTTGATTCACCGACCGGGATAGCTTTCTACCAGCTGATTATTCACCAAGAAAGACAGAAGTTGCACAGCAGCATTGAGCATGTTCATGCTGTCAAATAAACCATTATAGTGAGTGATGATTTGACTGAACTGTTTGATTGTACAACTTAGAGTTAAAACTTGAAGACAAATGTTTTCCTATCGGGTACATTTTGCATGCTAGGCTAACGTGATGAGTAGTGCACTACGTACATTTTCGGAAGGCCTGGCTTTGTTTGCCCAGCAGGGAGAGTTCTCTGTTAACTGGCCATTATTATCCAGGTTACTGAGATTGCAGGTCAGCAGAGATTGATTGTGTGGAGCAAACATCAACAAAGAAACATGTTTCCGCCCTGTTTCCAACAGGGGGACCTTTCCAAATGTCATATTCACCATTACCAACATCTTGTTACATGAAGTCATTAGTCCATATTCCTACCACATGTTGATTTCTGCTGGAGGCTATGAAGGAGGAATTTCGGTTGGCCTCAAGGAAGTTCTGGCAAACCGTTGGACGACTCATGAGGGCAAAGCAGGCCTTGACTCAGGCTGTGTTCAGCAGGGCAGAAGAACTCCTGACCTTGACTGGGAATATTGTCAAGCGATGAAAGGAGCACTTTAAGGAACTCCTGAACACGACCAATGCGTTTAAAGGCGCAGTGGAGGGTGGGAGATTGTCAAGTTCTCTGCTCTTTGCAGACTTTGATTCACCGACCGGGATAGCTTTCTACCAGCTGATTATTCACCAAGAAAGACAGTATGACAGTTAAAAGTTGCACAGCAGCATTGAGCATGTTCATGCTGTCAAATAAACCATTATAGTGAGTGACGATTTGACTGAACTGTTTGATTGTACAACTTAGAGTTAAAACTTGAAGACAAATGTTTTCCTATCGGGTACATTTTGCATGCTAGGCGAACGTGATGAGTAGTGCACTACGTACATTTCAGAAGGCCTGGCTTTGTTTGCCCAGCGGGAGAGTTCTCTGTTAACTGGCCATTATTATCCAGGTTACTGAGATTGCAGGTCAGCAGACATTGATTGTGTTGAGCAAACACCAACAAAGAAACATGTTTCCGCCCTGTTTCCAACAGGGGACCTTTCGCGTGTCATATTCACCATTACCAACATCTTGTTACATTATTAGTCCATATTCCTACCACATGTTGATTTCTGCTGGAGGCTATGAAGGAGGAATTTCGGTTGGCCTCAAGGAAGTTCTGGCAAACCGTTGGACGACTCATGAGGGCAAAGCAGGCCTTGACTCAGGCTGTGTTCAGCAGGGCAGAAGAACTCCTGACCTTGACTGGGAATATTGTCAAGCGATGAAAGGAGCACTTTAAGGAACTCCTGAACACGACCAATGCGTTTAAAGGCGCAGTGGAGGGTGGGAGATTGTCAAGTTCTCTGCTCTTTGTAGACTTTGATTCACCGACCGGGATAGCTTTCTACCAGCTGATTTTTCACCAAGAAAGACAAAAGTTGCACAGCAGCATTGAGCATGTTCATGCTGTCAAATAAACCATTATAGTGAGTGACGATTTGACTGAACTGTTTGATTGTACAACTTAGAGTTAAAACTTGAAGACAAATGTTTTCCTATCGGGTACATTTTGCATGCTAGGCGAACGTGATGAGTAGTGCACTACGTACATTTCGGAAGGCCTGGCTTTGTTTGCCCAGCGGGAGAGTTCTCTGTTAACTGGTCATTATTATCCAGGTTACTGAGATTGCAGGTCAGCAGACATTGATTGTGTTGAGCAAACACCAACAAAGAAACATGTTTCCGCCCTGTTTCAAACAGGGGACCTTTTTTCTGTGTTAGGGGAACGTGATAACCACTACACCACAGAAACTGACAAAAATGGACATTTTTTTCGCACCTCGTCTGTTACTGCACCATTCATATTTAACTGCAAACGTTTAAAATGTTGGTAGATATGTTCACTTTTGACTCTGAGACATTTTGAAGTGGATTCAGTCACAGCTGCTTTGTCATGTATTTGAGTGACAGTGAATAAATGTATAATTGAAGTTAATGCTTCTATATGTTTTCACCGTAAATGCTGGAAGAGCGACACCTAGCGAATGACGTGTCAAAATTAATGTTTCACCAGTCCTCGTTAGTACAGTGGACAGTATCTCTGCCTGTCACGGAAGACCGGGGTTGATTCCCTGACGGGGAGATCAATCTACCAGCTGCTGGTTCTTTACTAAGGCTTAACTTCAGGCAGTGGGTTTTACATTTTGACCGGGTTTTTTAAACAAAAATCATCTCCGTCCATCCACATAAGCGCTTAAACTCCATATCAGAAATGATCTCGGCCCATATTAAAAATGTCTGACAACGCATATCACATGACCATTTGCATAAACAAAGGCGAGTATGACAGCCAAAAAAAATGTTATTTGCCCAAATTCACCATTACCAACAACTTGTTACATTGTTCATGCTGTCAAATAAACCATTATAGTGAGTGACGATTTGACTGAACTGTTTGATTGTACAACTTAGAGTTAAAACTTGAAGACAATTGTTTTCCTATCGGGAACATTTTGCATGCTAGGCGAACGTGATGAGTAGTGCACTACGTACATTTCGGAAGGCCTGGCTTTGTTTGCCCAGTGGGAGAGTTCTCTGTTAACTGGCCATTATTATCCAGGTTACTGAGATTGCAGGTCAGCAGAGATTGATTGTGTGGAGCAAACATCAACAAAGAAACATGTTTCCGCCCTGTTTCCAAAGGGGACCTTTCGCGTGTCAAATTCACCATTACCAACATCTTGTTACATGAAGTCATTAGTCCATATTCCTACCACATGTTGATTTCTGCTGGAGGCTATGAAGGAGGAATTTCGGTTGGCCTCAAGGAAGTTCTGGCAAACCGTTGGACGACTCATGAGGGCAAAGCAGGCCTTGACTCAGGCTGTGTTCAGCAGGGCAGAAGAACTCCTGACCTTGACTGGGAATATTGTCAAGCGATGGAAGGAGCACTTTAAGGAACTCCTGAACACGACCAATGCGTTTAAAGGCGCAGTGGAGGGTGGGAGATTGTCAAGTTCTCTGCTCTTTGCAGACTTCGATTCACCGACCGGGATAGCTTTCTACCAGCTGATTATTCACCAAGAAAGACAGAAGTTGCACAGCAGCATTGAGCATGTTCATGCTGTCAAATAAACCATTATAGTGAGTGATGATTTGACTGAACTGTTTGATTGTACAACTTAGAGTTAAAACTTGAAGACAAATGTTTTTCCTATCGGGTACATTTTGCATGCTAGGCTAACGTGATGAGTAGTGCACTACGTACATTTCGGAAGGCCTGGCTTTGTTTGCCCAGCAGGGAGAGTTCTCTGTTAACTGGCCATTATTATCCAGGTTACTGAGATTGCAGGTCAGCAGACATTGATTGTGTTGAGCAAACATCAACAAAGAAAATGTTTCCGCCCTGTTTCCAAAGGGGACATGTCATATTCACCATTACCAACATCTTGTTACATTCATTAGTCCATATTCCTACCACATGTTGATTTCTGCTGGAGGCTATGAAGGAGGAATTTCGGTTGGCCTCAAGGAAGTTCTGGCAAACCGTTGGACGACTCATGAGGGCAAAGCAGGCCTTGACTCAGGCTGTGTTCAGCAGGGCAGAAGAACTCCTGACCTTGACTGGGAATATTGTCAAGACATGGAAGGAGCACTTTAAGGAACTCCTGAACACGACCAATGCGTTTAAAGGCGCAGTGGAGGGTGGGAGATTGTCAAGTTCTCTGCTCTTTGTAGACTTGATTCACCGACCGGGATAGCTTTCTACCAGCTGATTATTCACCAAGAAAGACAGAAGTTGCACAGCAGCATTGAGCATGTTCATGCTGTCAAATAAACCATTATAGTGAGTGACGATTTGACTGAACTGTTTGATTGTACAACTTAGAGTTAAAACTTGAAGACAAATGTTTTCCTATCGGGTACATTTTGCATGCTAGGCGAACGTGATGAGTAGTGCACTACGTACATTTCGGAAGGCCTGGCTTTGTTTGCCCAGAGGGAGAGTTCTCTGTTAACTGGTCATTATTATCCAGGTTACTGAGATTGCAGGTCAGCAGACATTGATTGTGTTGAGCAAACACCAACAAAGAAACATGTTTCTGCCCTGTTTCGAACAGGGGACCTTTCGCGTGTTAGGCGAACGTGATAACCACTACACCACAGAAACTTGAAAATGGACATTTTGAGCACTCGTCTGTTACTGCACCATTCATATTTAACTGCAAACGTTTAAAATGTTGGTAGACATGTTCACTTTTGACTCTGAGACATTTTGAAGTGGATTCAGTCACAGCTGCTTTGTCATGTATTTGAGTGACAGTGAATAAATGTATAATTGAAGTTAATGCTTCTATATGTTTTCACCGTAAATGCTGGAAGAGCGACACCTAGCGAATGACGTGTCAAAATTAATGTTTCACCAGTCCTCGTTAGGCAGTGGACAGTATCTCCTGCCTGTCCGCGGAAGACGGGGTTCGATTCCCTGACGGGGAGATCAATCTACCAGCTGCTGGTTCTTTACTAAGGCTTAACTTCACGCAGTGGGGTTTTACATTTTGACCGGGGTTTTTAAACAAAAATCATCTCCGTCCATCCACATAAGCGCTTAAACTCCATATCAGAAATGATCTCGGCCCATATTAAAAATGTCTGACAACGCATATCACATGACCATTTGCATAAACAAAGGCTGATTATGACAGCCAAAAATGTTATTTGCCCAAATTCACCATTACCAACAACTTGTTACATGCTGTCAAATAAACCATTATAGTGAGTGACGATTTGACTGAACTGTTTGATTGTACAACTTAGAGTTAAAACTTGAAGACAAATGTTTTCCTATCGGGTACATTTTGCATGCTAGCTTAACGTGATGAGTAGTGCACTACGTACATTTCGGAAGGCCTGGCTTTGTTTGCCCAGCGGGAGAGTTCTCTGTTAACTGGCCATTATTATCCAGGTTACTGAGATTGCAGGTCAGCAGAGATTGATTGTGTGGAGCAAACATCAACAAAGAAACATGTTTCCGCCCTGTTTCCAACAGGGGTTATTCAAATTCACCATTACCAACATCTTGTTACATGAAGTCATTAGTCCATATTCCTACCACATGTTGATTTCTGCTGGAGGCTATGAAGGAGGAATTTCGGTTGGCCTCAAGGAAGTTCTGGCAAACCGTTGACGTTGGACGACTCATGAGGGCAAAGCAGGCCTTGACTCAGGCTGTGTTCAGCAGGGCAGAAGAACTCCTGACCTTGACTGGGAATATTGTCAAGCGATGAAAGGAGCACTTTAAGGAACTCCTGAACACGACCAATGCGTTTAAAGGCGCAGTGGAGGGTGGGAGATTGTCAAGTTCTCTGCTCTTTGCAGACTTTGATTCACCGACGGGATAGCTTTCTACCAGCTGATTATTCACCAAGAAAGACAGAAGTTGCACAGCAGCATTGAGCATGTTCATGCTGTCAAATAAACCATTATAGTGAGTGATGATTTGACTGAACTGTTTGATTGTACAACTTAGAGTAAAACTTGAAGACAAATGTTTTCCTATCGGGTACATTTTGCATGCTAGGCTAACGTGATGAGTAGTGCACCACGTACATTTCGGAAGGCCTGGCTTTGTTTGCCCAGCGGGAGAGTTCTCTGTTGTTAACCATTATTATCCAGGTTACTGAGATTGCAGGTCAGCAGAGATTGATTGTGTGGAGCAAACATCAACAAAGAAACATGTTTCCGCCCTGTTTCCAACTGTGCGTGTCATATTCACCATTACCAACATCTTGTTACATGAAGTCATTAGTCCATATTCCTACCACATGTTGATTTCTGCTGGAGGCTATGAAGGAGGAATTTCGGTTGGCCTCAAGGAAGTTCTGGCAAACCGTTGGACGACTCATGAGGGCAAAGCAGGCCTTGACTCAGGCTGTGTTCAGCAGGGCAGAAGAACTCCTGACCTTGACTGGGAATATTGTCAAGCGATGGAAGGAGCACTTTAAGGAACTCCTGAACACGACCAATGCGTTTAAAGGCGCAGTGGAGGGTGGGAGATTGTCAAGTTCTCTGCTCTTTTAGACTTGATTCACCGACCGGGATAGCTTTCACCAGCTGATTATTCACCAAGAAAGACAAAAGTTGCACAGCAGCATTGAGCATGTTCATGCTGTCAAATAAACCATTATAGTGAGTGACTGATGATTTGACTGAACTGTTTGATTGTACAACTTAGAGTTAAAACTTGAAGACAAATGTTTTCCTATCGGGTACATTTTGCATGCTAGGCTAACGTGATGAGTAGTGCACTACATTACATTTCGGAAGGCCTGGCTTTGTTTGCCCAGTGGGAGAGTTCTCTGTTAACTGGTCATTATTATCCAGGTTACTGAGATTGCAGGTCAGCAGAGATTGATTGTGTGGAGCAAACATCAACAAAGAAACATGTTTGCCCTGTTTCCAACAGGGGACCACCGTGTCAAATTCACCATTACCAACATCTTGTTACATGAAGTCATTAGTCCATATTCCTACCACATGTTGATTTCTGCTGGAGGCTATGAAGGAGGAATTTCGGTTGGCCTCAAGGAAGTTCTGGCAAACCGTTGGACGACTCATGAGGGCAAAGCAGGCCTTGACTCAGGCTGTGTTCAGCAGGGCAGAAGAACTCCTGACCTTGACTGGGAATATTGTCAAGCGATGGAAGGAGCACTTTAAGGAACTCCTGAACACGACCAATGCGTTTAAAGGCGCAGTGGAGGGTGGGAGATTGTCAAGTTCTCTGCTCTTTGCAGACTTTGATTCACCGACCGGGATAGCTTTCTACCAGCATTATTCACCAAGAAAGACAAAAAGTTGCACAGCAGCATTGAGCATGTTCATGCTGTCAAAAAACCATTATAGTGAGTGATGATTTGACTGAACTGTTTGATTGTACAACTTAGAGTTAAAACTTGAAGACAAATTTTTTCCTATCGGGTACATTTTGCATGCTAGGCGAACGTGATGAGTAGTGCACTCACGTACATTTCAGAAGGCCTGGCTTTGTTTGCCCAGCGGAGAGTTCTCTGTTAACTGGCCATTATTATCCAGGATACTGAGATTGCAGGTCAGCAGAGATTGATTGTGTGGAGCAAACATCAACAAAGAAACATGTTTCCACCCTGTTTCCAACAGGGGACCTTTCGCTTGTCAATTTCACCATTACCAACATCTTGTTACATGAAGTCTTTAGTCCATATTCCTACCACATGTTGATTTCTGCTGGAGGCTATGAAGGGGGAATTTCGGTTGGCCTCAAGGAAGTTCTGGCAAACCGTTGGACGACTCATGAGGGCAAAGCAGGCCTTGACTCAGGCTGTGTTCAGCAGGGCAGAAGAACTCCTGACTTTGTCTGGGAATATTGTCAAGCGATGAAAGGAGCACTTTAAGGAACTCCTGAACACGACCAATGCGTTTAAAGGCGCAGTGGAGGGTGGGAGATTGTCAAGTTCTCTAGACTTGATTTTGCAGACTTTGCTTTCACCCAGCTGATTATTGGGAAAGACAAAATTGCACAGCAGCATTGAGCATGTTCATGCTGTCAAATAAACCATTATAGTGACTGATGATTTGACTGAACTGTTTGATTGTATAACTTAGAGTTAAAACTTGAAGACAAACATTTTCCTATATCGGGTACATTTTGCATGCTAGGCGTAACGTGATGAGTAGTGCACTACATTACATTTCAGAAGGCCTGGCTTTGTTTGCCCAGCAGGAGAGTTCTCTGTTAACTGGCCATTATTATCCAGGTTACTGAGATTGCAGGTCATTGATTGTGTGGAGCAAACAGACATTGATTGTGTTGAGCAAACACCAACAAAGAAACATGTTTCCGCCCCTGTTATTAGTCCATATTCCTACCACATGTTGATTTCTGCTGGAGGCTATGAAGGAGGAATTTCGGTTGGCCTCAAGGAAGTTCTGGCAAACCGTTGGACGACTCATGAGGGCAAAGCAGGCCTTGACTCAGGCTGTGTTCAGCAGGGCAGAAGAACTCCTGACCTTGACTGGGAATATTGTCAAGCGATGAAAGGAGCACTTTAAGGAACTCCTGAACACGACCAATGCGTTTAAAGGCGCAGTGGAGGGTGGGAGATTGTCAAGTTCTCTGCTCTTTGTAGACTTTGATTCACCGACCGGGATAGCTTTCTACCAGCTGATTTTTCACCAAGAAAGACAAAAGTTGCACAGCAGCATTGAGCATGTTCATGCTGTCAAATAAACCATTATAGTGAGTGACGATTTGACTGAACTGTTTGATTGTACAACTTAGAGTTAAAACTTGAAGACAAATGTTTTCCTATCGGGTACATTTTGCATGCTAGGCGAACGTGATGAGTAGTGCACTACGTACATTTCGGAAGGCCTGGCTTTGTTTGCCCAGTTCTCTGGGAGAGTTCTCTGTTAACTGGTCATTATTATCCAGGTTACTGAGATTGCAGGTCAGACCAAAAGACATTGATTGTGTTTGAACCAGACTTTGTTTGAGAGTGCGAGGACATGGGCCTAGGAATAAGCATTAAAACTGATACCCTTCATGCAGTTAGTCACTTTGTGTTGTGTTAGCCTCATTAGATTCAGGGGTGCTGCGAGACCTGTATTTTTGTGTTTTTACCAAGTACTTCAGTTAAGTAGGTGTTTTGTTTAATCTTTTGTTTCCTTTTAGATTTAGAAATAGTCTTCCTTTTGAAGATCTCCTTTTGTTATATTCTGTTTTTGATTTCCGCAGCACCCATCGGCCCACTTATCCTTTGTTGAGCACTGTTTGTCATTATTTGCCTGATTCCAAAATAAATATCCTTTCTATTACCACATTCCAACTGGTTTTATGTTATGCTTTGATACCCCTAGCTACGGGGCGTAACACCATCATTTATCAGGAGCTCGCGAAGGAAATGACCAACAAAGGTTACGACAGGGACATTCTAAAACGCTTAACGTGAAAAAGCTTAACGTGATGTAATGTATCTAAACAACGATCAATCATCACCAGATGTATCATGGTCATATCTTGTCATGAACACTTAAGCCTGTAAAAAAAACTAAATCGAAATCCAACGGTTATAGAAGTTATCTCACGTTAATGTTTTCTTCATCAGTGGCCGTATGGCGAGGGAAAAAGCTTAACGTGGTGTAATGTACCTAAACAATGATCAATCATCACCAAATTTCTCTCTCATATTACCCATCATAACCACGGAAAACTGTCAAATAATCTAACCCAATGTCCAATTATTATTGACGTTATCTGACATAAAGCGTTTCTGCTTCAGGGCAGCGGAGCGGCTGGGGTTGACTCTCCACGGTTCTCATTGGCTTTATAAGTACTAATGTGAAAAAGCTTAACGTGGTTTAATGTACCTAAACAACGATCAATCATCACTAAAAATATAATGTCTTCTATATTGCTCATCATAACCACTTAAAACGGTCAAATCTAACCCAATGTCCAAATATTATGGACGTTATCTGACACATTAACGTGAGATAACTTTTATAATCGTTGGATTTCGATTTAGTTTTTTTTTGACAGGCTTAAGTGTTCATGACAAGATATGACCATGATACATCTGGTGATGATTGATCGTTGTTTTGATATTAAGCTTTTTCACGTTAAGCGTTTTAGAAGGTCCCTCACGACAAGCCGTGGGACGCCCTGCGGAGTAAATGGAAGGCGCTTAAACAGCAATACACGGCTCAAAAAAGAGAGTTGTCTCGCAGCGGTGCCGGAGGGAAAATATAAGGCAAGTTCCACCTTTTTGATGAGCTGGATCAGATCCTCAGCCAAAGGCCCATCGGAGCTTATAGCTAGGCTTCTAATATTAACAACAACAACTGTCTAGCAAAACTTTGTTCGCAAAAGTTCGCTTTTGAATCTTGTGTGAATCAGTGCAAAGATGAATGGAAACACCTTAAAATGTCTCAAATTAATTCAATATACCAATTTAATCGCAAAACAGCATGTGACGTCATTACGCACAGGTTTTTATTCGCTTCAAAGCTGTTGGATGGAAACACACTTTCACCAGCTTTATTCACATGAGGTTTTTACAGAACTTCAGATAATTCGATTGACAAGTGGATGGAAACTTAGCAAGTGACTACTGAGCCCCCCCTCCCCTTTGTTTGTTTATTTTCCTTTTCTTTTATTTATTTATTTATTTTTATTTTTTATTATTTTGAAACATTTTTATTTCATCTATTTCAGTATTTTCCTTATTTATTTATGTATCTGTTTTGTTTTATGTATAATATACTGTTGACATGTCAATTTTGGTTTTACCAATTGTTCTCTCTCGGGTGGGGTGGAATTGTGGGAGGGATAAAAAGATTAAGGTGGGGGTGGAAATGAAAGAATGTAAGCCTTCTCTGTTACATGGAACTGTAGTGCTATTGCCTGTGAATTTGCTCCCAAATTCACAGGCAATAGCACTCCCGGCCCGGGAGAGGAGGAAACAGGCAGCGGAGCTACCCCTGGATGGTGTAAACAATAAAGCATTCATTTATTATGGCCTGAGCGCCGACAGCGGCGAAGGCCCTATTGAAACCGAAGGAATTATTATTACACCAAATTAATTTGCTTTTTGAGGGGCTTAACGATGAAAAGTTATTAAAAGAAAAACTTTTCGTCAGACGGTGTGGGCGTGGCGTGGCGGCCATTTTGAGTGTTTAGCGATGAACAAAGAAATTGTTGTAACTTGAGTGTATGTTGTCGTATCTGCCCGAAATTTCTCACGATGGACAAGGGTCCAGGCCTGAGGACACCTACAGGCCAAAATTGACTTTTGGTCATAGCGCCCCCCGCTGGCAACAGGAAATGCACCTTATATGACAAACATCATCCGATTTACATGAAACTTAGAATCTGTAGTCTACATGTGATACTGAGCCACCCCCTATACTTTAACCACGCGCACTTACTCAGGCCACGCCCCCTTTCATAACATTTGAACCGTTTAAGATATACCCTTGTGTGAGGTATCATTGAACTCAGCAGAGAGTTCCTTATTCATTGTTTATGGTTTTGCCCGCCCCCTATACTTAAGCCACGCCCCTTTCATAACTGGTGACCCATTTAAGGTAGAGTCTTAGGTGACGTATCAACGAACTCAGCAGAGACTTCCTTATTCATTGGTTATGGTTTGAATTGCCCCCTATGACTTAGCCACGCCCCCTTTCACAGCTAACATGAAATGTATGACGTAGAGTCTTGTGTGAGGTATCGTTGAACTCGGCGGGGAGTTCCCTTTTCATTGGTGACGATTTGCAGTGTCTGAGTGCCGCCCAAATGCACGGTCGCAAGGAGCGGCGTCCGCCGGTAACCCCGACGCACGCAGAGGTGCGAGGGCCCGTCCATCACTGCTTGCAGCTTTAATTATATTGTTTTTTGCCAAACTTGGATAAAACATGAATTTAAAAAATGTATATGTTGGGGGTTCGGGCCAGTCGCGTATAGGTGTAGAAGACTTTCTAAAAAAAAAAAAAAAAAAAAATGTTTTCCTGACCGGAAGCCTCTCCAAAAGAGCAGGGTTCGAATCCCCCCTTACCCAAACAAATTGTCCTGTATTTAGTTCAGAATATTATGCTACAGCATGTCTGTATTACACAAAACAATTATATATAAAGTTTTTAACCGTTTAATGTTAAATTTAATTCAATATATTTTTTTAAAATGATGTGGAAATATGATAACACCTCATGATTTGAATGTTATGACAATAATACTTTTACATGCTGCTACTGGTAAAAGTTGAATTTAACTTAATAATAGTACATTTTTGTATAATGATACAAAATTGCAAAGCACTATATCAATTTATGTTTAATTTTATTTCATTTTTTAAGACGTTTACTTCCTCAGTCAAATAAAGACACAGTGATGCTTTCAGGATATTTTATTAAAAACTACCTAATTCTAAAACACCAAATAAAGATCTAAAACACAATACAAATCTAAAACACACAATAAAAATGTACACACTGTGTAAAATAAAATTACACTTATTTACACTGTTACAGAAGAGTGCATGTGAACAACTGAGAGACTGTGATGTGATGATGAAAAAGTGATGATGATGATTCAGACCAGATATCCAGTGAAGGTGAATAAAGTTGAATAAACTAAAATATCACAATGAAACAGTCCTGACTAAGTACAGTAGTGTGTGTGTGTGTGTGTGTGTGAGAGAGAGAGGGTATATTTGAAGTTGAAGTGTTCATTTTTTTTTCTCTGCCACCCATTTGTCCCTTTCAGCCTCATAGAAGTCCGACAGTTTGAACTCCCCCCAGGTCATCTCCTTCCCCATGCCCTGTGCCTTGTAGGGGGAGAACACTCTGGAGGGGCAGTAGATGTATTTCCCTGGTACCCCGGGGAAGCTGTCATGTACGTGAGGGCTGTCAGGGCCCTGCTTTAGGGGTTGATGACAGAACCTGCACAGGCGACCTGTTGGAAGCTGCACTTCTGACTTCCTCTTTGCCCTCTCCTCTGCCACCCTCCTCCACTCAGCCCCCCTCTGTCTGGCGCATCCAGCTCCCGCTCAAAGAATGGAGACGCAGCAAAGTCCTCAAAAGACATCCGAGGGTTTGTGAGGCCTTCGTCTGCATATGTCTTAAACACCTTTGTGGAGCAGTAAAAGTATTTGATTGTTTGTGTCTGATAAAAGAAATGAACTGATGAGCCATCGCCAAGATACCGGGACTTGGGCTGACCACAGGCTACACAGTTCCTGGTCTTTTTTTTCTGCTGCTGCTGCTGCGGCTGCTGATGTTGTTGTTGTTTTTGCATTAACTCTGCTACAATCCGCTCCACTGTAGCCCGGCTCAGGGACTCCTCCTGGGGTGGAGCAGCAGGTGAAGGGTTGAAAGTAGCAGGAGGTAGAGTTACGACAGGCACGCTGGTCGTTTGACTGCCTGTAGTCAAACTGTGCCACAGCTGCTGTGTCTCCAAAACTTTCTCTGGGCTGGTATTGAGGGAGGAGCTGGTGTTTTTTAATTTGGCCAGATGCTTTACATATCTGGAGATATGTTGGCATGTGGTTGGATGAAGGAGGCTGTTGGGGTCAGTGCACGCCCTCTGGACCATGGCAGCATAGTCTGCGTCCACCCGCTTCAGAAAGTCTTTTGTTCCTCTTCAATCTCTGCAAGACACAGCCTCTTACAGTGTAAGGTGGTACACAAAGTTCATTATACTAATTTGAAGCTGTCTCGGATTTACCCCAATGCATCTGACTCCTGTAATAGGTGCAAGCATTCCCCAGCTGACCATTCCCATATGTTCTGGTTCTGTCCCAGGCTCGCCCCCATTCTGGTCAGAAATCTTCAAAACTCTTAGCACAGCATATAACGCTGTTATCTCACCTGAGCCTCTCTTGGCTTTGCTTGGTGCCCATATGCAGCCTTCTTCTTCCAAAGTCATGCAGACCGTTCTTGCCTTTGCCACCCTGCTGGCCAGGCGTCTTACACTCCTTAACTGGAAACACCCTCAACCTCCATCTAATAGTAGATAGGTGAAAGAGATCTTCCTGTCCGTTAGACTTGGAAAGCTCAGATTTTCCCTCAATGGCTCCTTAAATGCATTTGAAATAACTCGGAGACCTCTCTTAAATTGTATTGAATCTTTAGCATCTCTGCCTGACAGTAGCTATGTTTCCATCAATCCGTTTTTACCCGAATTAAGTGATATCGAATGAAAAATGCCTTATGGAAACAGTAAAATCCGATTGAATTTCATGAATATTGACTCAAAGAAAATACGTTCGGTCTCATCGGATTTTCTCTTGATCGATATACGACTTATGCGATAAACGCTGATGGAAACGTTATTTGCCGAAAAAATAATGAATTGCGATTACGTTTTAAGTCATTTTATGGTTGCAACTCGCAATAAAAGGAAGAAGAAGTTTCAGTTCATTTCCTCTCTGTTTGCACACATGACAGGTGTCAACAAAAACAGATGTAAGTGGACAAACGAGGAGACAAGATACTTTTTTAATTTAATTTACCAGAAAAATATAACAGCTATTTTAGATAGCAAAAATCTAAAAAACGCCATCTGTTACGGCCGCCGTCAGTGCCCTCCTGTGTTTGTTGACATGGAATATGCAAAGCAGGCTGTGCCATCCCGACCACTGGCGATTGGATGGACCAGGAAGGACCCGCCTAGTACCTGGAGGAAGAAGCTGCTGATTGGTGCGGCGTGCTCCCCACTGGCCGGCCAATCAGGAGGAGTCAGGTGTCTGCCTCCAGCTTAAAGAGGCACTCGTTTGCAGCTAAAGAGAGCTGCCAGACCAGACTTTGTTTGAGAGTGCGAGGACATGGGCCTAGGAATAAGCATTAAAAACTGATACCCTTCATGCAGTTAGTCACTTTGTGTTGTGTTAGCCTCATTAGATTCAGGGGTGCTGCGAGACCTGTATTTTTGTGTTTTTACCAAGTACTTCAGTTAAGTAGGTGTTTTGTTTAATCTTTTGTTTCCTTTTAGATTTAGAAATAGTCTTCCTTTTGAAGATCTCCTTTTGTTATATTCTGTTTTTGATTTCCGCAGCACCCATCGCCCACTTATCCTTTGTTGAGCACTGTTTGTCATTATTTGCCTGATTCCAAAATAAATATCCTTTCTATTACCACATTCCAACTGGTTTTATGTTATGCTTTGATACCCCTAGCTACGGGGCGTAACACCATCATTTATCAGGAGCTCGCGAAGGAAATGACCAACAAAGGTTACGACAGGGACATTCTAAAACGCTTAACGTGAAAAAGCTTAACGTGATGTAATGTATCTAAACAACGATCAATCATCACCAGATGTATCATGGTCATATCTTGTCATGAACACTTAAGCCTGTAAAAAAAAACTAAATCGAAATCCAACGGTTATAGAAGTTATCTCACGTTAATGTTTTCTTCATCAGTGGCCGTATGGCGAGGAAAAAGCTTAACGTGGTGTAATGTACCTAAACAATGATCAATCATCACCAAATTTCTCTCTCATATTACCCATCATAACCACGGAAAACTGTCAAATAATCTAACCCAATGTCCAATTATTATTGACGTTATCTGACATAAAGCGTTTCTGCTTCAGGGCAGCGGAGCGGCTGGGGTTGACTCTCCACGGTTCTCATTGGCTTTATAAGTACTAATGTGAAAAAGCTTAACGTGGTTTAATGTACCTAAACAACGATCAATCATCACTAAAAAATATAATGTCTTCTATATTGCTCATCATAACCACTTAAAACGGTCAAATCTAACCCAATGTCCAAATATTATGGACGTTATCTGACACATTAACGTGAGATAACTTTTATAATCGTTGGATTTCGATTTAGTTTTTTTGACAGGCTTAAGTGTTCATGACAAGATATGACCATGATACATCTGGTGATGATTGATCGTTGTTTTGATATTAAGCTTTTTCACGTTAAGCGTTTTAGAAGGTCCCTTACGACAAGCCGTGGGACGTCCTGCGGAGTAAATGGAAGGCGCTTAAACAGCGATACACGGCTCAAAAAAGAGAGTTGTCTCGCAGCGGTGCCGGAGGGAAAATATAAGGCAAGTTCCACCTTTTTGATGAGCTGGATCAGATCCTCAGCCAAAGGCCCATCGGAGCTTATAGCTAGGCTTCTAATATTAACAACAACAACTGTCTAGCAAAACTTTGTTCGCAAAAGTTCGCTTGAATCTTGTGTGAATCAGTGCAAAGATGAATGGAAACACCTTAAAATGTCTCAAATTAATTCAATATACCAATTTAATCGCAAAACAGCATGTGACGCGTCATTACGCACAGGTTTTTATTCGCTTCAAAGCTGTTGGATGGAAACACACTTTCACCAGCTTTATTCACATGAGGTTTTTACAGAACTTCAGATAATTCGATTGACAAGTGGATGGAAACTTAGCAAGTGACTACTGAGCCCCCCCTCCCCTTTGTTTGTTTATTTTCCTTTTATTTATTTATTTATTTTTTTATTTTTATTATTTTGAAACATTTTTATTTCATCTATTTCAGTATTTTCCTTATTTATTTATGTATCTGTTTTGTTTTATGTATAATATACTGTTGACATGTCAATTTTGGTTTTACCAATTGTTCTCTCTCGGGTGGGGTGGAATTATTATTACACCAAATTAATTTGCTTTTTGAGGGGCTTAACGATGAAAAGTTATTAAAAGAAAAACTTTTCGTCAGACGGTGTGGGCGTGGCGTGGCGGCCATTTTGAGTGTTTAGCGATGAACAAAGAAATTGTTGTAACTTGAGTGTATGTTGTCGTATCTGCCCGAAATTTCTCACGATGGACAAGGGTCCAGGCCTGAGGACACCTACAGGCCAAAATTGACTTTTGGTCATAGCGCCCCCCGCTGGCAACAGGAAATGCACCTTATATGACAAACATCATCCGATTTACATGAAACTTAGAATCTGTAGTCTACATGTGATACTGAGCCACCCCTATACTTTAACCACGCGCACTTACTCAGGCCACGCCCCTTTCATAACATTTGAACCGTTTAAGATATACCCTTGTGTGAGGTATCATTGAACTCAGCAGAGAGTTCCTTATTCATTGTTTATGGTTTTGCCCGCCCCCTATACTTAAGCCACGCCCCCTTTCATAACTGGTGACCCATTTAAGGTAGAGTCTTAGGTGACGTATCAACGAACTCAGCAGAGACTTCCTTATTCATTGGTTATGGTTTGAATTGCCCCCTATGACTTAGCCACGCCCCCTTTCACAGCTAACATGAAATGTATGACGAGAGTCTTGTGTGAGGTATCGTTGAACTCGGCGGGGAGTTCCCTTTTCATTGGTGACGATTTGCAGTGTCTGAGTGCCGCCCAAATGCACGGTCGCAAGGAGCGGCGTCCGCCGGTAACCCCGACGCACGCAGAGGTGCGAGGGCCCGTCCATCACTGCTTGCAGCTTTAATTATATTGTTTTTTGCCAAACTTGGATAAAACATGAATTTAAAAAATGTATATGTTGGGGGCTCAAGATGGCGGCTTGGAAGTAGCAGTAGTTCTAGCTTGCTCCTGTTACGTTTATCTGTTTTCCTTTCACAGATTTTCTATTACAAATCTTGTGTAGTATGTCGCTAGAGACTCGCTAGAGACTTTCTGGCTGCAATCTTTGCCGAAAATGCCAAGAACTGCTAAGAAAATGGCAAAAAAAGATTAGACCGCTTAGGGCTCGGCCGACGAGCCTGAACAGAGTCTGGCAGATGCTGGCAGCGAGGCTGAACTTAGCCCAGTGCTTGCAAAAGCACTTCAAATTATGATGGACAAGATTTCTAATGCAATAGATGAAAAACACGGTCCGCTGGCAGAAACGGTGCATAATCATACCCAGCAGCAAGTGTTACTGGTCGATTGGATGAGGCGGAGCGGAGAATCGTGGCGACAGAGGCATTCTCGGAGGACGTGCAACCTCGCGTTTCCACTCTTGAAAAACAAGTTGCCATGCTTACCGAACATATTGACGACTTGGAGAATAGAGGCCGGCGCAAAAATGTCCGAATTCTGGGCCTTTGCAAAGAGGTTGAGGGTGCCAATGCAGCTACGTTTCTGGAATCGTGGATTCCCGAATTTCTCGGACTACATACTAAGAGCGGTCGCATTAAGATTGAAAGGGCCTACCTACCTGAGGATATGGCTCGGCTAGTGATGAGGGGCCAGTTTTCTCTAAAATGGCCATGCCCACCTGGGTTATATCCATAAGTGCCTTCTCTTGTACTGTGGTTCTCCAACACTGTCTTTTTTTATATTTTTTTTATTAGTATTATTATTTTTTTGATTTTCTAACTCCACTTGATGTATCTCTGCTAACTTCTGTAGAATATGGGCACTGTTGTGACTATAGCTACACGAATGGACAATGTGTGTGTATGCAGAGCAATATGGAGAGAGGCTCTGTTATGTGCTGTGAAGATGAAGGGGGGGCAGTAGACTGGGGCATTTCCCTGCTGAGAATAGATGGATGGCAATATGAATGTATGTGTACTTTTATTTTATCTATCTCTGTTACTGACATGATGGCAAAATGTATAACTAGTGTTTCTGTAGAAAACCAATAATAATCTGTTGAAAAAAAAAAAAAAAAAAAAAAAAAAAAGATTGAAATGGCACCGTATGTTGGCCCCAAAACCGGGTGCTAAGGACAGACCACGGCCACTGATTTTTCGGTTCCACAACTATGGTGACAAGCAGAGGGTCCTCGATGCCAGCAGGAAACGATCAGTGGATGGAGATTTGCGGTATGAGGACAGCAAGATATCATTCTACCAGGATTTTTCGGCTTCAGTGACGGAAGCGCAAAAGGAATTCAACGCGGTTAAGCAGCGACTCCGTGATATGGGTGCTCGCTTCGAGTTAACATTGGAAGCACCCTTAAAGTCTTGAGGCGGCGGCTGCAGTCTTGCAGTACCTGGATAAAAACGACTCAAACTCCAGCACCTGATCGGTTGGCCTGGCTTCATGCGTTGTAATGTGCTAGCTCGCGTACTTTATTTTCTATTTTTTTTGAGTGACGGGGCTGTCTTAATAACTTTTGTTTTTGGGTGTTACTTTTATGTATCGTTGCTACTGGAGAGTCAACGAGAGACTGACTGTTTTTCCCCTCAATGGCCCCTCCTTTCCTATTTTTGTATTTCCTTATTGTGCTATTTTTTTCTTTTCCTTTTTCCCTTTCTTTTCATGTTGCCAGTTCGGCGTGTTCTAATTTGTGTTATTGTTTACTGTAATGCCTTGACACACGTGTATCTGTTTACTGGATCTAATGACAAGGTAATGATCACGTATATTTTTGAAAGAGGGAGAGCACAACCTGATCTATTCTTTAAGTAATGGCTGGTAACTTAAGACTCTGCACGTGGAACGTAAGGGGTTTACATGGGTGAATAAAAATTCGTAAGGTGCTCACACGACTCCATAAGGAGAATATAGATGTAGCTTTATTACAAGAAACCCATCTGAGCAATAGTGAACATCTGAATCTTAACACATAACAAATGGGTTGGTCAGATCCACTTTTCATCTTTTACGAAAAGAATTAGAGAAGTAGCCATTTTGAATAGTAAAAGTATACCTTTTAGGGTCACAGACAGTTTTAAGGACAAACATGGTAGATACATCATTATTAAGGGGACTTTGAACGCAGAGGAAATTTCCCTTTTAAATCTATATTGCCCCCAAATTACTCCTCAGAATTTCTTACAAAAGCTTTCCTTGAGTTTAAAGATCGTGCATCTGGTTGGTGTATTATTGGAGGAGACTTTAATTGTATACTGAATTCATTACTAGACCGTTTTCCCCCAGGGACTCTCTCTTCACCAAACAGTCCAAAGCTCTTGCTGCACTGTGTGATGACTTAGAATATCTGGATGTTTGGCGCACTCTGAACCCGCATCTGAAGAAATTCACTTTTTTTTCTCACCCACATAAGTGTCATTCTAGGATCAACTACTTTCTTGCTCCTAGGACTATAATGCATGCAATTTCACACTGCAACATAGGAGATATTGTTATATCTGATCACGCCATAGTGATGCTGGATGTTTGTGTGAAGGTGTTTTTTAGACCTGTTAGAAGTTTGAGATTTAATAATTTATTACTCAAAGATGATACATTTCTCTCACACTTTAATTCAGAGTTTAAGATATTTTTATCTATTAACTCAGAATCCACAAATAATCCCTCACTTCTATGGGAGACGACCAAAGCATACATTAGAGGCCTTGTTATTTCTTACTCTGCAACCAATAAAAGAAAACAGTTAGAAAAACAGAAACACCTAGAGTCAGAGTTAAGTACGGCCACTAGCAGCTACTTGAACGTTCCCTCCCAGCTTTGTTAGAAAAATAAGTGCTGTGCTGTGCTGTCCTCTTTAAATTCATTGCTTACTCATCAGTCTCATTTAACTATATTATATTCAAAGCAAAAATTATACGAATGGGGTAATAAACCTAGTAAATATCTAGCTCACTTAACGAAATCCAATTCTGATTCACTATTTATTACTTCTATAGTAGGCCCTATCGTTATTTTGACTCTCTTATTATTAACAATATTTTTAAACAGTTCTACCAGTCTCATCACTCTTCCCAAAAGCATGATTATAGGGTATCATTCCTTGATTGCCTAACCCTTCCTGTCGTTTCAGAAGAACAGAGAGAACTTCTCAATGTGCCTATTTCAAGGGAGGAAGCTATAACTGCACTCCATAGTTTGGAGTCTGGTAAATCTCTGGGGCCTGATGACCTCGCATGCGAATTCTATAAAGAATTTGAGTACGTGCTTCTAGACCCTCTTTTAGCTATGCTCAATCATTCGTTCTTGACTGATAGGTTACCCCCCCCCTAAACCCGTGAGGCAAATATTTCTCTTATTTAAAAAAAGGCAAGGACCCAGAAAATTGTGGCTCCTACAGGCCGATTGCTTTGCTTAATTCAGATTTAAAATTGTTATCTAAAATGTTTGCGCTAAGATTGGAAAAGGTTCTGCCATCTATTATTCATGAAGACCAGACAGGGTTTATTAAAAGCAGAAGCTCCACCCATAATGTTAGGAGGCTTTTGAACATTATTGAGGTTTCCCATAGCCTCAGTACAAAGTCCTGTATTTTGTCCCTAGATGCGGAGAAAGCTTTTGACTCTGTGGAGTGGCGGATTTGTGTAAAGCACTGGAAAAGTTTGGCCTTGGGGATTATTTTATTAAGTGGGTGCGAATACTCCCCTCTCCGCGGTTATTACCAATGGTCACAGATCTGATAATTTTTCTTTATTCCGGGGTACTAGGCAAGGTTGTCCCCTCTCTCCATTGCTCTTTGCAATAGCAATGGAGCCATTTGCTCAGAGGATAAGAGAGAGTGCTGCTGTGTCAGGGGTGTCCTTGGGAGGTAGGCAGCACAAAATCTCCTTATATGCAGATGACGTATTACTTTTTCTTTCAGACCCCGAGAGTTCTGTACCAGCGGTTGTTGATCTCATTCAGGAATTTGGGCAATTTTCCGGGTACAAGATAAATTTTTCTAAATCAGTCGCCCTATTTATAGGAAATAAGAAGTCCATAACTCAACCTCCATCCTTTCCTTTTAAATATTCTGAGGATGGTTTTATTTATTTAGGTATTAATATAACTCCTTCTTTTAGGAAATTATATAAAGCTAATTTTACACCATTGCTTGGAAAAATCCGAGACGATTTGACCAGGTGGATGACTCTCCCTCTATCTTGGCTGGGACGGGTTGCCATGATAAAGATGAATGTCCTTCCTCGCTTACTGTACCCAATGCTGATGGTTCCTATTTTACTGTCTAATAAGGTTTTAAAAGAGTTGAATGGGTGGTTAAATTCATTTATCTGGAGCAAAAAAGAAAACCTAGGTTGAAATTATCAATGCTTCAGCTCCCTGGTGCAAAGGGCGGTCTGGATCTCCCAAATTTTAAACTGTATCAGTTGGCTTGTCAGCTTTGATTTATTGTTGAGAAGATCCTAAATAAGTTTGGCTTGATCTTGAATCTTCACAGTCTAAATGCCCTTCGCAAAATGTATTATTTGTCCGTAATCCTAAACTGAGTAGAGATATGTGTGATAATCCTTTAGTACGTAATACTCTCAAGGCATGGCGTGCTATTCAAAGATTAGAAGATAGGATTGACACAACCTCTCCTTTGTTGCCAATCCTGAATAATCCAGAGTTTCTGCCTAGTACTATGGATCCTGGTTTTAACCTTGGCTAATGGTATATGTAGGATTGGTGACCTATTTGAGGAGGGATCACTATTGTCCTTTGATATCATCTTGGGGTGGATATCCCGGAGAATGAATGGGAGACGGTTTGGTCTCTAGCCAATAGGCTTTCAGTTTGCAATAGAGCAAGAGCCATTCAGTTTAGGATTCTCCACAGAATACATATTACGCCTCTTCTAAGACACAAGTACAATTCAGCTCACTCGCCACTCTGCCCCAAATGTAAATCTGACACATAGGAGATTATATTCACTGTGTATGGGATTGTCATGTGATTCAGACCTACTGGTCCAAGATTGTAGCTCAATTGAATAACATCTTAGGTTTGGCCTTGGATCCTGACCCTTTGTCTCTTCTCCTGGATTTTCCTTGTAAGCTTATTTCTAATAAGCATAAAAGACGTCTTTTTGACCTGTTAACTTTTGCTGCCAGGAAGAATTTACTATTGTCGTGGATCAGCGATAAACCTCCCTCTATGAAGGGTTGGCATTTAGTCATTAGAGAGACTATTCCTCTGGAACTACTAACATGTTTTATCCACTCTACAACTGATACTTTTACTCGCATTTGGACACTATATTTGGACAGTATACATGCCTCTACTGGTGATATTCTGAGGTTTGGGATGATATAATGCCTCCAGAGGCTCTATTTGTTTTTTTGTTTTTATGTCCTCAGCTGGTCCTGTTGTATATTTCTGTTTATAGAACAATGCCTTCTTGTTATTTTATGTATATTTTATGTTTATCTTTGTCGTGTGTCAGGCGACTTGTTAATTTCTTCTGTTTGTTAAAAAGAAAAAGAAAAATTAAAAAATTTTTTTTTTTGATATGTTGATTGTGTGAAGAGTTGATCAGTTAAATTTGTTACATTTTTTTTTAACATCTTTTTTATTTATTTTTATTTTAATAATACATGTACAATATAGGATTTTCATAAAAAGAGAGAAAACATACCCTCCCCGCCCCAACAGGAGAGCCATACAGGTATATTCACACCCTTTATAAAAAAATAAAAACCCAAGATCACATTATTAGTATTACTCAAGAGTTATTCCATTCTGTTCTAAGAAATGAAGGAAGGAGTCCCAGATCCTGTAAAATGTGTTTTTTTCATTTGATTGAGTAAGTCAGTCTTTCCATTGCTATACAAGAAGACAATTCTTTGATCCAGAGTGATAAAGATGGACAAGTACTTTTCCAGTGTATGGCAATCAGGCGTTTCGCTTGCAATAAACACAATTTATAAGCTTCTGTTCATGTATTTCCAAAGATAAGGCAGGTGGAAGTAGACCAAGTATACAAATCTTGGGGCAAACAGGGATTTGTTTATAAATAATTTTAGATAATACACCGATTACTTCTCTCCAAAGTGCTCACATTGCCAAATGCAATGAAATAATGTTCCTTTATGAGTTGTACATTTTCCACAGATATCTGGGATATTAGGATTGAATCTATTCAACTTTTCAGGCGTTATGTATGTTCTCATCCAATTATATTGGATCAATTTAAAACGTGTGTTGATCGATAATGTTTGTGCTTGGATACAAGTTTTTTCCCATTCATTTTCTGTAACATCCATTTGGAGATCATCAATCCAAGCCAGTCTTTTATGGTTTGTTGAGTCTTTAGAAGCATTAACAAAATGGTTGTATATCATAGAGATTTTACCTTTATCGTGGGGTTTTTAACTGCTATTTCTTCTAAACTACTCAAGGGAGGACACTGAAATGAATGAGTCTTAGATCGTATGAAATTACGGATCTGAAGAAACTTAAAAAAGTGAGACTGTGGGATTTTGTGTTTTTCCCTTAAGATTTCAAAGGACATCATTGTATTCTCTGCATAAACTATTTTCTGTATGGCTTTCTGCCACCACAAATTAAAGCCTGAGTCTGATTTGCCTGGAGCAAACATTGCATTGCCCCAAATAGGGGAGAGTTGAGATAACACAGGTGTCACTCCCAGCTCAACTTGTGATTCGTGCCAAACTGAAATAGTGGTTTTAGCAAATGGGTTAGTAGTATTTTGTTTGAGTCTCCTTACAGAATCAGAGTATAAATATGTATCAAGACTCAATTCTCCTGCACTTTTTTTTCAATCTGAACCCATGGAGTATAAAATGGACTAGCAAACCAGTAACATTGATGTTTCCAAGATGGCAGCATGTCTCTGTCTGTGCGTGAATGAATGGGTGATATTTGTCTGTTCATGGGAAAACTGCCAACTGTTCACTTGGTGAGATTTCGAATAATACTACTGCTTTAACGAAGAGTCAGTATTTGTCATTCTCGACGGTTTTATGACGAAAATCCGTATAGTTTAAGTCGGAACTGACATCCTCAGTGAACCGGCTCTGTAGTCCTATTGCAGTGCAGGCTGAAAACGCACGGTATTTGTATAATCCCCATGTGAATACGTGATTACGACCATCAAGCTGGCACGGAAATTTACCTGGACCTGTGGTTAGTTTCTTCATCGTTTCTGGAGGATCTGTTTCGCGCTGACGGGTTGGAGCCTGTTCACCTGCTGGAGCTCGATAGCAGACGTGTCGCTGTTTTTGATGTGCCTGATCTCTTCATGATGAAGGAAAGTGCTTTTTTCCTTATTCTTACTGCTGGTTTTAAGATATAGCCCGTTGTTTTAGAGGCGGCTGGTCTTGATTTTAACTCTTTTATCGGCAGCATTGCTTCAACTCTGCCGGGCTTCCTGTTTACGAGTGACGGCACGCTACATCACTGGTCGCCGTGGAGAAACGGAAAACCCGTACTGGATTCAGTCGCTGACCTGGACTCCGTCACCACACTTAGACCGGTTTCTTGGCTGCCCGGGTCCCACGTAATATTCTGCCTTAAGGTCGTCTGGATGGTGCGACGGACATGGAGAGAAAGAAGTGGTTGCTCCTGGCCTCTCTATGTTTTTATTTTTCTTTGTTCTTATGTCCTACTGGGGGCAACTACCACTGGAATGGCTACTCCGGTCCAGTGTTCCCAAGACCGTGTGATTCATACAAGGGCACGTGCGCATCTGGCTGTTCATTTAATGTCGCACCATTCCCTCTGCCCCTATTCTTCCCCTCTGACTCTGTTGACTTGGTCTGCTTGTCCAGTACCATGTTGTTATGGGACAACTTTACCACTATCTCTGGGGTGCTACAAGACTCCAATTTTGGACCGAGAAGCAACGAATCGTACAAGAAATCTCTTAAGCACAAATGTTTAATTGTTTTATTATTGTTGATGTCAGGGAATGTACAGCCCAACCCAGGCCCAGATACCCCTATAAGTTTTAATACCCGGCAGATTTTAAAGAAAGATCTGGTCTTGGGTTCTTTCATTTGAACGTACGCAGTCTTGTTCCTAAGATGGACATGTTGCGCATCTGGGCGCACTCTACAGACGCTGATGTATTTGTCTTGTCTGAAACCTGGTTGAGTAAATCGGTTTCTGATAAAGTAATTAATATTAGTGGTTACAATGTTTTTAGGAGTGACCACCCTAATAGAGGTGGGGGTGTAGCAATCTACATCAAAAATCAATACCAAGTTAATGTACCGCTGTCAAAATCAATAGTCAAACAGTTTGAATTCTTAGCTTTGGACCTCGAAGTCTCTAAATCACTTACTATAACGGTTGTTGGTTGTTATAGGACACCTGCAGCTGTCAGCAGTGCTCTGCCCTCCTTAATGCAACTCCTTTCAGATTTTAACTCTAAGGAATTAGTAGCCTTCGGAGATCTTAACTGGAACTGGTTGCAACCAGCATCTGATGATTTCAAGGCTTACTGTGACTCATTAAATCTCTTTCAGATCGTTGACAGTCCCACACGGCCAAACTTTAAAAACCCAGAAAAATCATCCCTAATAGACGTGATTCTAACTAATGTTCCTCACAAGTATTCAACTGCTTCCATATTTGCAAACGACATCAGTGATCATTGTGTTGTAGCAACAGTCAGAAATACTAAAATTCCTAAAACCAAACCACGTATTATAGTCAAGCGTAACATGAAGCACTTTTCAGAACAAGAATTCTTTAATGACTTATCAAATTACGATTGGGAAAATATTAACACCAGTACAGATGTCGACAGCGCCTGGAAACTTTTTTATGATGGGTTTACCAATATAATTAATAAGTATGCTCCATTAAAGAAATACAGAGTCAAAGGCCGAAACAATGTTTGGTTTTCACCTGACTTAGCAATTACCCTCCATGAGCGCAATGTGGCATGGGCAAAAGCCAGAAAATCAAATCAGGACTCTGACTGGCTGGTCTTCAGACAGCTGCGCAATGCGTGTACTCTTAAAATTAGAAAAGCCAAAGCTGATCATTTTATTTCTCAAACGACTCATAACCTCAACAACCCGTCAAAATTTTGGAAAACTATCAAATCATTAACAGAAAACACTAATGGCCTAGAGTTTCCCTCAAGTATTGTGATGGACTCTCAAAAAGTCACTGACAAAGCCAAAATACTTGACTGTTTCAACGAACATTTCATCGCCTCAGGATTTTTATTTGATTCAGTCAGTCCCCAGCATGACTATTCCTCTACAGTTGAGACTGTTGGTCTAGATCCTTCTAGCCAGTCTTTTAGTTTTAGTCCTATCACTGCTTCAGAAGTAAATAAAGCCCTCAAGCACTTGGACACAACTAAATCTGCAGGCCCTGATAAACTGGATCCCTACTTTTTAAAGCTAGCAGGGAATTGTATTGCCGTGCCCTTAACCAATATTTTTAATCTGTGCTTGAACACAAATGACATCCCTCCCATTTGGAAATCAGCCTTTGTGGTTCCCATGCTAAAAGGTGGTGACCCTTCAATCTTAAACAACTACAGACCAATCTCTAAACTGTGTGTCCTGGTCAAGGTCCTAGAATCCCTTGTCAGTGATCAGTTAAAGAATTTTTTAAACAGTCAAAATGTTTTATCTGACTTCCAATCTGGTTTTAGAAAAGGGCATAATACAACATCAGCAGCCCTTAAGGTTTTAAACGATTTTATTGAAGCTACGGACAACAAGCAGCATTGTGCAGCCCTTTTTATTGACCTTTCGAAGGCATTTGATACAGTGGATCACACAGTACTTAAACAGAGACTGTATAGGACTGGGCTTTGTAAGCAAACTGTTGGCTGGTTTGTTAACTACCTTACAGACAGAACTCAATGTGTGCAGGCGGTGGGTAGCACTTCCCGCTACCTAAAAATAACAAAAGGTGTGCCTCAGGGGTCAGTCCTGGGGCCACTGTTATTCATCATCTACATCAATAATATTGATCATAATGTGTCTAATGTAAAATTTCATTTTTATGCTGATGACACTATAATGTATTGCTCAGCACCCACCGCAGACCAGGCCCTCACTCACCTACAACTTGCTTTCAACACGCTTCAACATAATCTCCATGATTTAAAACTTGTTTTAAATGCAGAAAAAACTAAAGTCATGCTTTTTTCAAATTATAAATTTAAATCAAATCTGCCTTCAATTCTCACTTCTCATGGTACAAAAATTGAATGTGTATCTATGTACAGATATCTTGGTATTTTAATTGATGACTCTATTTCTTTTACCCTTCACATTGAGCAGCTAGCTAAAAGATTAAAACTCAAACTAGGGTTTTATTTTAGAATTAAATCTTGCCTCTCGTTCGAATCTAGAAAGAGGCTGGTCGCTGCCACTTTTATGTCTGTACTTGACTATGGTGATGTTTTATATATGCATGCTTCGTTTAAAAGTCTACATGCACTGGACACTGTATACCATGGAGCTCTGAGGTTCATCACTGGTATGAAAGCCCTCACTCACCACTGTGAACTATATGAACGTGTTGGATGGCCTCCTTTATCAATACGGAGACTTCAACACTGGCATACTCTCATATACAAAGCTATTTTAGGTCTCCTTCCATCCTACCTTCTGACCTATATCAATGTAAACAGTACCGGGACTTTTCATTCTGTCTGTTCCAAAGGTTAGAACTGAGCTGGGGAAAAAGGCCTTTAAGTTTGCTGCTCCCTCTGCATGGAACAAGTTACAGAAATCTATGAAACTTACTGAACTAGTTTCATTGGTCGCTTTTAAGAGGATGTTGTTTGACTTGGAGGCAGTCACATCTGGCTGTAGATGTTTTACCTGATTTGGTTAAGATTGTGGTTGACTTTGAGGGATTTGCTGTTTCAGTTGTTTTATGTTCTTAGTGTTTTTGTGTATTTTGTATTTGCATGTACTGTATGTGTGGTTGTACTGCTGCCTGCCTTGGCCAGGACACTCTTGAAAAAGAGATTTTTAATCTCAATGAGTTTCTTCCTGGTTAAATAAAGGTTAAATAAAAAATAAAATAAAACATGCGGCTCTCAGTTGAGCTGCCTTAAAATACCATAAAAGATTAGGGAGATGTAACCCCCTCTTTCGAATGGAAGGTACAGAAGCGATAAAGTTTAAACCTGGAGCGTTTCTTGTTCCAAATGAATTTAACAAATGTCTTCTTTATATTTGAAAAAAAAAAGGAAGGAGGAGGAGTTAGGGGGATTGATTGAAACAAATATAGAAATCTAGGGAGTATATTCATTTTAATGGTGTTCACCCTTCCGATGGTGGTGAGAGGGAGAGACATCCATCTGTTTAAGCTTTCATTAACTTGAGCTATCAGGGGAGTGTAGTTGGATGCAATCAGATCCTCCACCCGTGGAGTATCTTTGATTCCCAAATATCTAAATCCATCAATAGAGGTTTTATAGGGATGTTGAACTGTTGGATTCAGCCTTTTTCGCTCATTAAGAAAAAGTATAGATGACTTTGATTTGTTAACTTTATATCCTGAAAACATTCCAAAGTCATTAATCAAATTATTAAGAGTGGGTATTGAATCTTTAAGTTTAGTTAAATAAATAATTATGTCGTCTCCTGGCGCTTTTTCGAATTTCTGTATGCATTTCTGTACGTCTCCTGCCGTCTCGCAGATCTTCCACTGTCCCTTACACAGCAGGCTCAGTTTGGCTGGATAAACAAATCTGTATGAGATGTTCAGTGTCTGGAGACGCTTCTTCACCTCATCGAATTCCTTTTCGTTGTTTCCTCACCGCTACTGAGAAGTCATGGAAAAACATCACTTTGTGTTCCCCATACTTCACTGTTCCCATCTCCCTGGCGGCTTGAATCACTCTCTGTCGGTCGCGGAAATTGAGGAATTTCATGATCAGGATTTGCGGGTGCTGTTGCGGCTTTGTCAGTGGCTTGCCGATTCTGTGTGCTCTTTCGATGACTACCGGGCTCCGAACACATCAGGCAGCCACTTTTCCAAAAAGTTTGCCGCATCTTTCCCTTCCGCTTTTTCAGGCAGGTTGATTAAACGGAGATTGCAACGACGGTTGCGGTTCTCTAAGTCATCCAAATCAGAGGTGAACGTTGCTAGTCGACGTTCCAGAACTTTAACAGTTTTCTGTAACTTTTCCACATTATCCTCAGTAGGGGTGCACCGATCCGATATTTGGATCGGGTATCGTCCCCGATATTGACAAAATAGCTGGATCGGAAAAATTAACAGATCCACGGGCGATCCAGTTTTTTTTTTTTTTTTTCACTCCATAACAGCACTGGGACCCCTGTTAACTGCGTATCCTTCTCACTCATGGTAGTAACTTCATAACACAACAATTAATAACCCACAACTAACTCTCTTTAAAAGGATAAAACACCATAGCATATAACAATTTGAGACAAACAGTTTCTAACACTAATAATTTTACATTTACAAATGTAGCTACACCACCGAATGGCATGCTGGGTAACATTACAGCTGCTAGCCTAGCTAGCCAGGTAGCATAACAGTCTGTTAGACTGGGAGAGGCTCTGGTCGCTACTGCACATTCAAGAACCGAGAAGAAATTTAGCTAGAGGATGAAGAAAGACCGGAGATACACCAGAACAACGTGTGCTCAAGAGAGGAGCCGTCTGTTGTTCCCAAGTCTTTGTTTCTAACAATTCGGACATAATTTAGCCGCTGTTGTTGCCCGTCGCTCTAACGTTACTCGGCCGTGCTAACGTTAGATCTGTCACTTCAAGCATGCAGCGGAGCAACATTATGAACGCAATCCACCTCCAGTCCCGCTACAGACCGTTGAGAAAGACGGGTTCAGAGCAATTATTAAAACTCTGGATTAAAGATGTCTCGCCTCGCTGAAATACGTCCTCCAACCTGCTAACGTTATTCAAACAGTGAAGGAGACTGACAGCGGAGCTACGTTCAGTCGCCCACTACAACCACACTACAACCTACCTTACCTGTGGCCAAGGTAGTGGTTATACAGTACTAGCTTACAACTATTTAGTTTTGAAAGGGAAACAATGTTAAAGTTGTTAGTATGTGTAGGCTATTCATTCGATTTGAGTTTATTTTACTACTTTCCAGTTTGCACAATACAAATAGTTTAGCTTCTGTAACTGTTTCATGGATTCTCCTTCATATAAAGTTATTGTATAATGTCGTGGAGCCAAACCCTTTAGTAATAAAAGCTTTTAGTAAACATGATGACATTAACATGTTTTTGAGATATTCTATGTACCCCTGACAGTAGAATAAGCCATTATAAACCTATATAAAGGTGGCCCATTATTATTTATTTAAATTTATTTTAAGAAGTTTGATTACATTATATTTTCGATTTGAATGCACAGTTGTTTTTAAATAACAAATAAATAAGAATTCAATACATTACATCTATGTTATTTTGTCTTAGTTAGGAAAGTAATGTTTAGTTAGGAAGGTCTGGTGCCTTTAGTCTCTTCCATATGGTAGAAGGAAGGTATAAGGTGGAAGGTAAACCGTTTATTATTAATTCAGCAACGGTATCGGATCGGTATCGGGTATCGACAGATACACAAAGCCCTGGCATCGGTATCAGTATCGGGACTGAAAAAGTCGGATCGGTGCATCCCTAAGTTTCGCTAATTCGGTGCTCCGATTCTGACATTCTGCCCCAAATTCGGAAATGTCACTTTTTATCTCTTGAATAGCATTCAGGACACCTTCGAATTTTGAAGAGAAAAAGGTCTTCATGTCAGCGATAGCCTTCATTACCTCATTATCCTCTTCGTTGATCACGCTAACAGCTCCCACTGGCTTACCGCTAGCTTCGTTCCCGTCAGGAGTTACCTCAATTTTATCCATATTTTCCTTTGTGGTTCTTCGATTTGCCATGACGAAACAACAGTCTTTGTGGTCACGGCTAAACTCGGATAATATTCAGTCAGCTAGTTGTCCTGGAGAGTTTGTGGTAGGAGCATTGCGTCGTACGTCTACCTAGCTCGCCGCCATGTTGGATCCCTCATTTGTTACATTTATCGTATATTATATTCCCCCATAGTTTTTAAACTTTGGATACACTAAGTTATTCCTTATTCAATGTTATCAGGCCTGTTTTATACTGTGAGGTCTGTATGAGGATGGTAGGTGGGTAAATGGAATACCAAGATAGGATGGGCACTGCTCCAACTGACTCATCACTGGTCTCCTGAAATATAACATCAAATATAGTGATTGATGGTACAGATCCACTTTTGCGACACGACTGTCGGGTGGTGTCATGACGCCTCCCCTTGTTTGTACGTTGATAGCGTTCCTAAATTTACAGCATTTTTGCAACGTCTAGCAGAAAAAGGATCCCACGTTCTCCCCGTCTCCTCTGTGCTGTACTTCTATTGGATAGTCGCGTTGCGTTCAACAGATTAATTTGCATAAAGCTGGGCATCGGCCAGCTGTTTGACGCGCATAATTTTCTCAAACGTGGCGCTGCCTTCCCAGAATGCTTTGCGTGCGCATTGAAGTCGCTTGACGTCACCCATAGGAATAGAGTGGGGGCCGGCGCGACAGAAGCGTTGCATGGACAAATGGATCTGTACCGTTAGTCAGTCAGTTGGACGGTCAGTGATTGACAGTGAGTGTTAAGTCTGGATTACCTGAGAGTCTGTGCCCACCACAGCAGCAGGGCAGTGATCCTCTGTCTCCATGGCTACAGCAGCTGGGATGTTGGGCTGTACCTTGTGCTTGTCCCAGTTCAACACAACAGGACGACAACCTGGCTCCACAAACTGCAGTCCAAATCTCTCCCCTGTGTCCCTGTTTGTATTTTGCAGCCTGGGATATTTTGCTTGGCCTGTCACCTTGACAGAGGCTGTGTTCAGTCCTGAAATTAACAGAGGGTCGAACACAGCTGGCAGCTCCACACCAGGCTGTTTCAGGTCCACCAGCCTCTGGAAGTTCCACCGCACCACTCCAGTCATTGCCTGGGCCTGGAAAAGTTCACAGGACACCCGGTTGCCTGTCACCCACTGGGCTTGGTGAAAGTGAAAGCCCTCCTGCTGAGAGGTGCCTCTCACTGGAATCCAAACAGGTACAGCGGCTCCTGCACCCTTGATGTAGTTGAGCTGTGGCACCTTTGTCCTGCAGTGCTCTCTTATTTGCTGCTTTGTCGGATTTGCAGGAGAGATTCCACAGAAGGTGTATGCCTCTGTGAGCCTTTGTAGATCCCTCTGGTCCACCACAACAAATGCTGCAGAGAGGAACTGGCAGAAGGAGCTGAACAGAGGGTGATGTTCAGACACACACTCCCTGGTAAAGCGCCTCATGCAGTGAAACAAGTCTAACTTGATGACAATGTCTTTGTTAAACTTGCTCCTCGAGGCACTGTTGTTGGCGAGGTTGCCAGAGGTCGCCCGCCACGGTGGCCTCTGATGTCCTCCAGCAGTCCCACAGCAGCTGCTCCTGATGACCAGGGTCCAGGACCTTGAAGGCAGCACAGCAGTCCATAAAACATTGAAAATGAATTTCAACAGAGCCACTACAATATGTTTTGTACACAGTGTCTCTTATTATATTTACAGGTTAAAAGGATATACTGTAAGTTTACTATATAATTTGTGGGTTTTGTTATTTATATTAACTATTAACAAGGAGAGTCAGATTACATAATAAGCTGAAAATTTAGTAATAAAAAACGGACATGAAGACAACAATAAACAAAACAACATAAACAGGTATATAAATTTAATTTAATTTAAACTTATCTTTATACCTGTCAACCCGCTGGTAGCTTGCCTTCCTCACTCCAGCTGCAGTGTAGCGCCGAGACAGCCCCTCATACAGAGGATAGAGGGACTGATCGCACTCCGACTGCAGCATCACCCAGCTCAAGATCATCCAGTTCTCATTCATTATGGCATAGGAAGACATTGTACCGGAAGACAGCACCACTTTGAATGAATGAATTTATTGGTCATAACCAAAGGGTAGGGTCAGAAGCTTCAGCTTATATATAACCCCCCCACCTTGTCACATTTTTAAAACAAATGAAAAACATGCCTACATCTACTTACATACATACATACATACATACATACCCACAAACATACATACATACATACATACATATACCCATTAAGGGTCAGTGCTTATATATACAATTCCCATCTTAAGGTAATTAATATCATAATTAATGATGACAACCATAATGGTAATGATGTTTATCATCAACAACATGATTATCCACCTTCATACACAATAATACTCAATTTCTATACTTATCTAGTATCATGTCTTTAAACCCTTTTTTAAATTTAAAAACGTTCCCAATATGTTTTAATTCCCTTGGCAATGCGTTCCATAACTTCACGCCACAGACAGAAATGCACCTGCTTTTCATTACTGTGTTACAGGTAGGTTGTTTCCAATTAAGATCGCCTCAAAGGCATAACCCCCTTCTCTTTCTCTAAACATAATTTGAATGTTAGTCTCAGAGTCCTAACTACACGTGTGGTCCAGACCTGAGTGGCTGAGGGGGGCTGGTCATTATCGATAACTAAGATCAGAGTGTCTCCTTCTCCCTTCTAACCTTTCTTCTTTTACTTTTAACACACACACACACACACGGACACAAGCTAGCCATGTAGCTCCCGAGCTAACACTGCTAGCTTAGCCACGTGGCATCGGCATAACGTTTGGGCAGAGCTAACGCATGAACTAACACACGGGCTAAGCGTGCGCGTTGCCTAGCAACCCCCTCAGCCTTTTAACCCCTCCTTGTGCACCCAGCACCACTACCGCCCTCTTGAGACTAAATAGTTTTGTGCAGCTCACAGGAGTGGCCATTTTGGTAGTTGTTTTTGTGTTAGAACTACATTTCGACACCGCCCCCTCCACTTTCACTCATTCTCTCTCACACACACACACAGAAACACAGACACAGACGTATCCATGACACATGCTGCTTTTGTTTTTGCTTTTATTTTTGGTTGTGATATTGTAAAAGGGTAAATAAGTTTATTATTGAAGGATTATTGATTAGCTACTGATAATTGTGACGTTAATAAATCTTATTATACTTAATTAGCAGTTGCTTGTGATTATTTGTGTACTTGTTGTAATAATTGCTGGCTGAACAGGTCCGTGCTTGAAATCACCCCTTCCTTTGTTTCCTTTGAAGGATTACCACAGAAATGAGACTGTTCCACAGTTTGATTATTGGTCCCTGACTTGCAGGGTGGTGCCCTGTTTTGATTGATTGTCGATTTGATAAAGTTATTAATAACCATATTCATAACTTTATTAATATTGATAAAACATCTTTGATAATTTGCCAATGATCAAATCTGTACCCTACGAGTATCCTACAACCGTCTGTCCCTTTAGATGTCCCACAGCAGCCTGCAGCCTCTGTCCCTGGCTATGCTCAGGATGTAGCGCAGTGGAACTGCTCCCACCAGCAGAAAATTTGGATGAAGACTGACCTGGAGGTGTTGTGGCTGTGGCCGGGTCACGTCCTGTTCGTAATTTTTCGAACAATTACATCTTGCCCTGCCTTCATGATTGTCCCAACCCTCAGGTAGCATCTTCCGCCGTTGGAAGGCCAAGGGTTATCATTGGCACCCGCGGCCAGTACTATATTTTAGCCTCACGGCTCACCTGCAAGGCCTGTAGGACGTACTGGCATGCTGACAAGCCCCAGTGGCTGGAGAAGCTACCAGAGCGCTTCAGCAACATTTTTCAGGCCTTCCTTACCCACAAAAAGGCCATCTGCAAATCTGTAATGGATGAGATGAGGTGCAGCGGCAGATCACCGGAGGACATGGCTAAGCAGCTGACGGAGGCACTCCACCTGAAATATGAGAAAGCCCACCTGGCCTACCTGCTCAGTGTGCAGAACGTCAGGGATGCTGAGGCAGGAGTTTACAGCCAGCGAACCATCACTGGGCTTCTCAGACAGGCAGACACTCCGGCTCCATTCGGTGGCTACTCCGATGCTGACGGCTGGTGTGGAGTGTCTATTTCTTCTCACTACCTGGTCGACTGCCTGGTCCGTGAGTTTCAACGGCAGGAGCAGCTCCTCACTCTGTTGCTACAGGGGACCTTTGGACAAGTGCTCAGGTCAGATCATACTCGGAAACAGGTGCAGTTGATGATAAGAAGTTTGCAGTGGGAGTGTTCGTAGACCTCAGGAAAGCATTTGATACCATAGACCATGATATTATGTTGGAAAAAATGGAAAGGTTTGGAATCAGAGGTGTAGGTCTGGAATGGCTGAAGAGTTACATCAAAAATAGGAGACAGTATGTACAAGTGGGAAATGCCATGTCCAACTTAGTTAACATCACGTGTGGCGTGCCACAGGGTTCGATAATTGGACCAAAATTATTCATTATGTATATAAATGATATTTGTAACGTGTCCAATATATTGAAATATGTCATTTTGCAGACGATACTAACATTTTCTTTACAGACCACTGTTTACAAAAGCTAATGGACAAAGTGACAGTAGAACTAGGTAAATTGAAACTGTGGTTTGATGTAAACAAGTTATCTTTAAATTTGAAAAAACAAAGTTTATGATTTTTGGAAATCGCAAAACACATTTAACAACTCATGTAAGCTTAAGGATAGAAACAGAAGAGTTAGAGAGAGTTTATGAACACACCTTTCTAGGGGTAATAATTGACCATAAAATCAGTTGGAAATCACAAGTAAACCATGTAAGATCCAAAATCTCCAGAAGCATTGGGGTGTTGAGTAAAGTCAGACACTTCCTAAATTATAGATCTATGAGCACTCTCTACAGCACGCTGATACTACCATATTTAACATACTGTGTTGAGATTTGGGGCAATGCCTGTAAAACCACTCTACAGACAGTGTGCACAGTTCAGAAAAGAGCTATACGAATTGTGAATAATGTTGGCTTCAATTATCATACTAATTCTTTATTTCTTAAGTCAAACACACTGAAATTCATGGACCTGGTGAACCTAAATACTACGTTAGCTCTGTATAAAACCCGAAATAATCTACTTCCTCCTATGTTATTGACGCGCCATCCGGCAACGAATCAGTGTGTCAGTATGTTTCCCAGTTTACACAGGTGGTGAAACCTGGTGATAATTGCAGGTCGTCACAGAATGCATCTGAACCAAAGGTACATTGTTTTCAAAACATCAGCATCGTTTTAACTTTTTAAAACCTAACATGAGTCAGCCGAATTTGGACAAATTCTGCTTATACTGGTGAAGGAGGAGAAGCATGTGTACTTTATTGTTACACCTCCATAATGTGTCATATTTAACAGAATTTGGACTTTATGAAGTGAAAGAGGCAAGGCAGACCATGAAGTGTAATGAAAGGAGAGCTCAAATTGGATTATTATCCATTGCCTGAGTACAAGGTTTTTGGGACAAGAGTAATTTCACTGAAACACAGCGTTGTTGATACAGAGTAAAGAAAACTATCAATGTGTCTCTTCTCTCCTGTATGGTTATGGATAGACGGAGTGATATTTCCTCTTTCATTACCTCAACGCTCCCAAAACTAAGGGAACTTGACCCTTTTCTTGAGGCTCTTCAAGAATTAAGAGTTCACGACCTTGAAGACTTAAACTACATTCAAGAGAGTGACCTTCTTCATGTCCTGAAGCCAGTGGAAGCAAGTTAAAACCACAAGTATGTGTTTGTACATAATGCAACTTTTAATATTAAGAAAATGTGATATATGCTTTTTCTGGTGTTCTTTTTGTCTCCATATAAAGGTACCTTTCAGGTGGCTACAGCTCAGCAAGTTCAAATTCACCAAGGTCAACATCTAGTTCAAGTATGGGCTGCACACCTTGTCGACAACAGCTGGCATTTCAATTTTGAAATTCCTTGGAAGAAGTTGCCATCTGAGCTCATCAGAAAATTAGAAGAAGGAAGTTGCCAACAAAGAGTGAGAGACTTGAAATGATACGGCTGATTGTCAGTGAAATCTTAACAATATGCCCAACACCTCAGTGAAATCGCAAGAAAGATGGCAAAGGTGTATCCTGTGGCATTCACTGATGTCATTGAAGGTGAAATTGCGGGCAGTGGATATGACTCACTCACAAAACAGATGATCAGCAGGGTGGATAACTTGAGGAGAGGAAGCACTCCACTTTCCTTAAAGAGACAACTTATTAGCTTAGCACCAGTGAAGGAGAGGATACCCCACCCAGGAAAAGAAGACTAGACACGTGTGGATGCATAAATTGGCAACCGATGCATGTACCGACTGATGAAACACTGGAATCCCAGAAGCATGCATACAAACAGTTAAAGAAAATGTACAAAGAAAGATGCTGTGATACCAAAGGCATTGAGAGAATGATGAGGACCACCTTCTTCTCTCAGAGAAAAGACATTATCAATGGAATTGAGACCTCTGATTTGACAAACAATTGGCCATATTTATTTGAAATAACTGGCATGAAGACTCATTTTAAAGAGCTTACAGGCATGGACATTGATGACAAAGCCATAGAAAACAAATATACCAGGGTTATTTCATACATCAAGACCAGTGACAAGACAGGGAAGATGGAGACCATCTTCAGAGAAATGGAAACATCAAGCAAGAATGTTGCAGATGTCAATGCTGCTGGGTTTCTTCAACTACTTGTTAGATATTTCAATGAGGAAGACGACCAGATGTTCCATAAATGGGATCAAACAACCCTGCCCTTTGAAGTGGACTGTGCTGAACTTCTGTTATTATACTATTATTATAATTTACTAATGGTTTTTAAAGGTGTAGTTCTTGTTTTTTGCCTTCTTCCTCTACATATGATGGCATGCATTATACACTGGTAGCAAAATTAATTTATGGACATTTGCTCAGGCTACAGTCATGTAGATAAGGTTGATCAGTAAGCCAGCAGCTTGTCAGATTTGTTGAAATGCAGTTATTTGATTCATATGCAGCTAATTTCTACCTGCCTAGTCTCCATCTACAGCACACACAGTTCTGTGTCCCGAACTGTTTATACATTGATATCTCTAACAATTACTCATACCACAATACGTCACAAAATCTGAACTATTTCTTCGAAGGGTTATTATATTTTGGACTTTATTACTTACATAGTAAGAGCGGATGCTCTGACACAAAAATGAAAAATATCTGGTATCTGTAGCTGGACTGTAATAAGCCTGAATTAAATCATTGGCACATGAACATGTGTTTTGGGGGATTGGCTTTGTAGGGTGGACTGAAGAGACGGAGTGGGATTTTTTCAGTTGGATACTTTTAAAAACTACAACAAACCCTATTTCCAAAAGAAAAGTACAGACAAATGATTTCCAATAGTTTTACTGACAAGCATAATTGTATTGTTTTTAATATATATAAACAAAGTTGGAATTACATGCCTGCAGCACACACAACAAAAGTTGGGACAGATGCATGCTTGTTTGTTTGCAGGCATGAAATTCTAAATTTGTTTATTTTTACAAAATATAATTACGCTGGTCAGTAAAACTATTCTTTTCTTTGTACTTTTGTCAGTTAAATAAAGGTTGATATAAATGAACACATCCCAGATTTTGTTTTACTGCATTTTGGAAAACATCCCAGACCAATGGAGTTTGTAGCTTTCTATTGCTAGTTTTTCCAACATTACCTACCCCATTTATATGTCATGATAATATCGTATTGTTTGTCTGGTGATTCCCACCGCTACCAATTGTGTGATGGAAGTTTTTCATGTGTTTTAGTTAAATAAAATTTAACTTTACAAACTTATTGAATAATTACTGGACTATATGGTCTTTTAGCACTGTTTGTCACAAAAATACAGAATTATCAGGGTGGTTCTACTTAAAAATTTAAGTTCAATTGCTGCCTTAAAAATGTTTCAACCCACAAAGTTAGATTATAGAATGTGTTTAATTAATGATCATTTATTGTTTGAACTTGATACTGTGATTTAAAACAACTACCAATACTACATTGTCCACTCAAGGAAACTTGCTTCCTCTTGTCAAGCAAAAATACAATTGTATGCTATTTCAACTCATGAAGGTAAGTTAGAGAAGATGTTTAATTAATAATAATTTATTGTTAGAACTTGATACTGTGAGTTAAAACAACAATCTATTTTACATTGTATATTCAAGGAAACTTGCTTCCTTTTGTTAAACAAACATACAATTTTACACCATTTCAACTGACTGTATTCATACCAATTGTCTTTTCAAGTTAGGTGTACTCATGTTTTTAAGGCATCAATTGAACTTATACTTTTAACTTAAGCAGACTAATGTTTTTACTAAAAGATCACACACACTAATAAATTTCATGGTAGTTTAACTTGGAAATTCAAGTTCACCTGCTGCCGTGAAAATCAAAGTTCACTCAACTTGAAGACTGCTTTTGTTTCAACTTAGAAATTAAAGTTAATGAGGTTGATGTAACTACAGTGTTGTAGTAAAGTTGTTATTTTAGTTGATTTAACTTTTTATTACTTGGTTTAACTTCATACTTTAAGTTAAAACAAATAACTTACTTTCTTTAATAATGCAAGAAACCTTCCTCGCCTAGTATAACAGACATACTTTTCTGCTTTATTACAACTCACTGTTCAAAGGTTATTTTAAACTCGAAAGGCAACTCTTTTTTGTTGCAACACACACACACTTTTTTTTTCAACTGATAACTTACATACCCAAGTTCAATCAACACATACATATCTGATAAAAAATGTAAATAGTCGACCCAATGAATAAATGCAAGTTTAACTTTCAAAAATTCATAAAGTTGAGTTCAAAATCCAAAACTTGTATTAGAAGCTAACCCCGGCCCATCCTGTGTGGTTAGTCTACTTTTTATCTCAAGAGGCAATAGTCTGATATTATAGCTTATGTCTCCTCCCCTCTAGTTTCAGCTGAGATGTGTCTGATACAACAACTGTGTGTGTGGGCGTTGTGTGCCTCAGCAGGACAGTGAGCAGCAGGTCTGCAATAAGCCACTTTATATTATTACTTTAAGTTACAGTGGCCAGTATTGTGCCAATATGCCTCCTCGCTGTGCTGTGTGAAATATATGGAAAGTGTGGGTCAGATCTGAGCCGGAAATAGTTGATAGTAATAGAGGCGGGTAGGGTAGGTAGGGTGAAGGAGTTCAAGTACCTTGGGGTTTTGTTCGCGAGTGAGGGGACAATGGAGCGGGAGATTGGTCGGTGAATCGGCGCAGCGGGTGTGGTATTACATTCAATCTATCGCACCGTTGTGACAAAAAGAGAGCTTAGCCAGAAGGCAAAGCTCTCAATCTACCGGTCAGTTTTCGTTCCTACCCTCACCTATGGTCATGAAGGCTGGGTCATGACCGAAAGAACGAGATCCAGGGTACGAGCTGCGAAATGGGTTTCCTCAGGAGGGTGGCTGGCGTCTCCCTTAGAGATAGGGTGAGAAGCTCAGTCATCCGTGAGGAGCTCGGAGTAGAGCCGCTGCCCTTTGCGTCGAAAGGAGCCAGTTGAGGTGGTTCGGGCATCTGGTAAGGATGCCCCTGGGCGCCTCCCCTAGGGAGGTGTTCCAGGCACGTCCAGCTGGGAGGAGGCCTCGTGGAAGACCCAGGACTAGGTGGAGGGATTATATCTCCAACCTGGCCTGGGAACGCCTCGGGATCCCCAGTCGGAGCTGGTTAATGTTGCTCGGGAAAGGGAAGTTTGGGGTCCCCTGCTGGAGCTGCTCCCCAGCGACCCGACACGGATAAGCGGACGAAGATGGATGGATGGATGGATTGTGAAAAGGCGGAGGCGGAGTCTCAGAGACTGGAAGATTTGACCAATCTGCTTGGTTGCCCTGAGAACATGGTGCATCAGTGGGTTCATGATGTCAGAGAATGGGCTTCCGATGGTATAATATTTTATGGAAATCCTTTTACATAGTTTTCTAATGTATTGTGATAGTCAATTATAGTATATGACTCAGACTTGTTTCCTTGCATGGCCCTGCACCTCCTGCTCCTTCCCCAGCCATTAGCTTTTGCTTGTACAACCTAAAAAGATCGATCAGATTTGTTTTTTTTTTGTTGTTGTTTATATTGCTTTTGTATTTTAAGATTCTGCAGGTACCAGATGTGATGACCAACAACCTCTTCAGGAATCAATTGAAGAAATGTTCCTTGCGGTTCATCACAGAAAAGCCAGCCTTTATAATCAGACTGGTATGTTGATAACTGATCTAATCTTGTCATTTATATCGCTTGCAGATATCTTGTCTGGATTGTTTATTTCTGTATCTACTAGGGGTGGAATCACCAGAGGCCTCACGATACGATATCAGCACGATACTTGTGTCATGATACAATATTATTGTGATTTTAAACATATTGCAATATTCTGCGATATATTGCAATTTCTTACCTTTTTGTCCAACTTGAAATTTTTCCCAATTTCAAATGATGTCCCCAAAGGACACTTTGTCAACATCTGTTTTATCTAAAAGATACATTTCTCTGTTTGTTCATCTCACTTCAGTTTATTGCTGTAAAATGGGGATTGTCAAGCAGACAGACTGACCAACACATATATGATAATAGATCAATACTTGCGTCTGTGTATCGATACAGTATTGCCACGGAAAATATTGCGATACTCTGCTGTATCGATTGTTTTCCCCCCACCCTTAGTATCTACAAGTCTTTAGTTTTAAAATCTATTTCTTTTGAATTTTACAGCTACTAGGGCTATTTTGTCTTTTAATTCATTTGTTTTTCTTTTTTGATTTATCAATTGTTAAATGATTTTAAGTATAAGGCTTTAACAGTATTGCATGTATCATATCTGCATACACATAATTGTGCATTATGTTTTCTCTATTTTGTAACTATAGACAGCAACAAAATCCGACAGTTGCGACGAAGGAAATTGGGGGAAGAGAAGAAAAAACTGTTTGACAAAATCAAGCTGTACAATGAGCAGGTTGCAGATGAGGAGCGCATCCTTGAGGATAAGGTGGAAAGCAGACTCTCTGTGGTGGAAGGAGACAGTGGGGCAGACTGTCTAATATGGCCGTGGGAAGTGCACAGCAGAGGTATTGAACAATTTCTGTATGTGTGTATTGCTAGTATTTATGGGTTTTGCCTAGGAGTTGGGCCATTTTCATTACTCATTGCCAGACCCTTAATCTTTCGGATTTGGGTTTGGATTTCCAGGCTAGGTTTTGCATACACTACTTATCTTTTAACAGGTATGCTTTCTGTAAGTCAAACTTGTGTTCAAAGGATGTTATTTTTGTGATTTCAGAATCGAGCAATATCCTTACGAAGAAGAAGATTTTGATGTTTACATGTCAAAAAATGCGGCTTCAAGAGGAAAAGATCATTTTGATGAGGGAGATGAGACAGCACTGCACCTACCTCAGAAAGCTGGCCTGGAGTCTCCGCAAAATGATGTCCGAAATGTCTTCTGGCAGGAACAGTGGTAAGAAGCCAAATTACATTTTTTATGTTCTCCTTACAGTGACACTATAAATTCCTAAGCAACTTGTGCTGCAGGTCCTGCCTATTGATTTGACTGACACCATGACCTTTTGTCAGTGGTCCTTAACCATCCAGTGCGCCGTACTTGAGGGACAGCGCAACATTAACAACAACCGCTCAACTGAAATTTACATGGCCAAACCTCGTCAATTGTTTTTCAGTGCAAAGACACACTATACTTTACAGGCAATGATAATATAGTGCTACAGAAGGTTCACTTTATAAAATCAAGTGGTAGTTTATAGTCACTGTTGCTAAATGATCTCTTTGTTCATTGTTTTGTAATTTGCTCAGTAGAGAGATACTAGTGAGGTAGTGGATGGCAAAAGGTCTGCGTGGAGCCTCTGCAGAAGTATAAATTAAGGTGTAAAATTAGCTGGGCCTAGTAACTTAGTGTTTTTATAATTGGGGTACACAAGTCTCCATAAAACACAGGTTATTTTTCAGAATTGAAAAAACAGCTTCTGAAATCACTCAGTGCAGTTTCAAGGTCCATTGATGATAACAAAATCATATTTGAATAAATGTGCCCATTCTCGCAACAGGGAAGCCTATATGACCTGGACTATCACTTTGAGGTCCTCGGGTATTACATCCTTGTTGCTAAATCTAAATTATCTGTAGTTCATTCAGTAAAGTTAATGACTAGCTGAACTACACTAACTCAATTGAGGTATTGTCACACCTCTTTTTCATTTTCCTTCTAGGCAGTTTAAGTGAAGAGGGGCATCGTGGGCTGCTGAGTCTTCATCAGAAAAGGCTTGCTGATGTGGAGGAGAAGTTCCAAGTCGTTAGCTCAAGGTACAGCCAGGCTTTAGGACCGAATGCTGCTTCTCTGCTTGAGGACGGACCCGAGGACATACCGGAGGACGACAAAGAACATGTATATGAGAGTTCAGATGAGAGTGATTTTGAGGCAGTGTAAACCAGTTTTTCGAAACACTAGCTTTATAGATGGAAAGGTATTGCATCTGATTTATGTATGTCAAGCGCGATATAATCTTCCCTGCAAGAGCATGTCTGCCCTCCAGCTCTCTCAGAGCAGACACTTCCTCACACGAGGTGGCTGCTCTGTGCGCGTACTGTGTAGTTTCATACATGAAGATGTAACGCTTCCTATGTTTTGTGTCACACTCTTGGTTGTAGAATTGTTATGCAAAGACTAAAATCTGTGCGCAGCATATATAATTTGCTTGTGAGCATGTTTTATCATGCTTGCGACATATGACATAAATCTGACCCAATATTCAGGAAAATTTGAAACAACACATACAAAAATCCAAAACCAATACAACAACAAATATGTGCTGCAAATGAAAAAATATGTTGCTAAATGCCTAAACTAATACGCAACTGCAAACTGCTCTAAACACAAATTAACTAAAAAACAAACACTGAATACAAGTGCATTAACAGGGATTGACCACATAGAGGATGAGTCACACCACGCAAACTATTTAAATTCATTTTTACAATGACAATGTAGTAATTGTAATTTCTCTGCAGTTACATCTGCCATGTCGTGTTGTACATTTGGTTGGCTGTCAGTTATCTATCTATAACTTTCGTCCATCAAATTGCTCTGAACGTGATCCCAAACAATATTGTTTACCACTGTTTGTCATTATTACATATATATCATGTCATGCTGTTTCACTTAGCACTCCTTTTTAGACAAGTAGAACTGTTTTGACTAGATATGCCGTGTTTAAGTTGCATATGTTTTGGGGGTTTGGAATCTTCACTGCATGTTTCTGCTAGCATAACTGCTTTGAACAACTGTAGCGCATTTGCCCAGGTCGGCCACTGTATGAAACAGCATTGATCGTATGACACGCATAACTGCAACATGAATGTCCAAAAGGCAAAGAGATAATCATATTTAAATAGCTACGTTAAAGATATCTTTACCGTATCTGCCCCATCTGTTTGGGGGCAGAGGACTAAATATTGTAAACTCATGCTCTTAACGGTAGAATTAATCGTCATTTAAAAATGTGAAAAACCCTGTTGTAGATATGTGTGCCCTAGTTTTTTTTATTTGTTTTATTGCATAATCCAGTATATTGTTATTCATAATGACAATGTGGCTCATTTGAATTGAAGGTACATGCTACTACATTTAACTTATTTTTAAAAAATGACGATCATTACCCATGAGTTTTGATTGTAGTGTTTCCTGTTTATAATGCTGTTACTGTTAAAAAAATCAACACATTTCCCAATGCCGTTACTGCAGGAATAAAACAAGGTGTAAGTGTAAGTGCATGTAACCTTGTTTATGCTAATGTCTTCATGAAAATATAATATGTGCGAAATAACTGATTTGTCATTTTTCTTTTAACATTGTATGCCAGTTGTATACAGGGTGTTTAAAATAAGTAAAAATAATTTTCAGACAAAATAACATTTTGAAATTTTGGATGTCAAGTAAGTATATAGTTAGATCTTGTATTAATTATTGCATAATATTAATATTTATTAGAATAAATATATTTTTCATCATCCTGCTGAAGGACTGCTCTGGATAAAATAATTAACACAAGGGGTGTTCATATTTGGGTTCTATTACCAGGGATATTGGATTGCTAAATTGATATTTTAAAACTATAATGTTACATTAATCTACATTTACATTTTACATCATGGTATTAATTTATTTAATTCAATTACATTATTTTGGTCTTATTACTGGTGAAATATACCGTAGTATGCTGCTGTAAACAAACACTACGGTACAAGGGGAGCGCACTCAAATTCCATATCCCACAATGCATCATTCATTCATGTCATAGAATCGGACAGCGATCAGGCAGTGCTTTAACGGCAGAATCGCTTCAATGTGGATATTAAATGAGTGATTTTGTCACCAGCAACCGTAGCTTAGTTTTTCCAGTAAGTTAAGTACCGTCTAATAACCATACACAGTATATAAGATAATAGGCTAACGTTTACTTAACCGGGCATCCGCCGGACGTGACGTATAATTGCGGATCCGAAAGACAAAATACATATTACAAAAATACATATCACAAGTATATTGATTTATTTGTCTAACGTTGTATGTGAGGATGTAAACAATAATGATAACAATAATAATAAAATACAGTTTCATGTATTTGTCTCATGTAATGTGTGCTCGGTCAGCCGGGCGGACGGCATCAATCTGAACGGAATGAAGCCCATCCACGGCGGGCAGCAGAAACCGGAGTCGAACACGTCCACCCGGAAGAACTACAAGTATACTGGTTTGTAACAGATTCTGGGGGGCGTATCTAGTGGGAGTTGTAGTTTTGAAATATATTGGTATATTTCTCATAATTAGAAGTTGGCAGTGTGTAATTTTGGATACATCCTGGGGTTTTTTGGGATGGAAAACACACTGGTGTCATCAGATTTTAAAAATAGAATCATTAAATAGGTGAAAATAGCTTATTACCATATTTGACAGTGCTTACAGTGGGTAAACTTTGGAGACCATATCTACATGATAGCTGAGGTCCAGAGCTTTTTATAACAGCTGGTTTTATGTGTGTAGAACCTTCTGTTGCTAAATGACAAGCCTTCAAACATGTACTGGGTTCAAGGTTCAGAGGTCAATATTTCAAAGCAAGACTGATGTATCCTCTTCAGACTGACATATGTTTCTCTCCAGGTTGAGACCTTTCCAACGATGTGTTTAGTATAGTCTTACGACAAGGTTTTAATTTTTACTATATCATGGAGACCACTTTGCAGGCGATACTTTATTGTCCCCAGAGGGATATTTGTCAACATAACAGTTGACATATTGTTTTATCATACAGCTGGCATATACTTTAAATAAAAAAAAACTCAAACATAGTGGAAGCATATCACAGCCAAAATCTATTGCTGATCTTTCACAAAGAGTGATTAAGGCAACCTAACCTTATGCACCATATAATGAAGCAATTGCACAACCCCTGGAGCCTGAAGAAACATTATTTTAAGTTTCAATTGAGGCAGGTCCAAATCAGGCCTAGTTTAAAATAATGTCGAGTTTACATTGGTTTACCCTGTATCTTCTTCCAGAAGAGCTTATACTTGCGGCGCACACCGGTTCGCACTCTTCTCGTTATAAATACGGACGTGCGTTACCTTATGCGGTCCTGCACGAGCCTCACGCTCCTCCCAAGGTCGTCCCATATTTGTCCTAATAAGGTCCATGTTAATCAATCAATGTATATTTCAGCCTTGAAAGGAGCCCTCGATCACCAATCACGAAATGGAAAAAATGGGGAAAAAACACGAGTCAGTGATTGTGAGATCGAGGTGCTCCTAACAGAGGTAGAACATCCAAACTAAATCCTGTTTGGAAGCCTTAACCCTTGTGTAGTGTTCATATTTTATACACAAATTTAATAATGTAGCCTAATGTAACAGATTTAGCTCAATTACCAATGATACATCATTTATGGTTCATATTTGCCATTTACCCCTGTGAGATCACATTTATGATCATATGATCATTGTCGTTTTTTGTTAAAAAACAAGGAAATTCAATTATGCAGTTGTGCTTATTTCTTAGAACTTAATCAAAACAGGTGAAAGTGCTTGAAATGTAACAATTTGGTAACTTTGTGTTGGAATAGCAGGTGCAGAAAGACAACATTCCCACACACAGACATCTACAATCAGACACGACCACATAAAGACACACACACACACACACACACACAAATACACATCGCTGCGTCTGTTTACGCGAGTTCGTTAATAGTGCACGCTATGCTTCCACATTTTGCGTAGTATTTATCAACCCTGACACCCATCAGCCAATCAGCGTCTTTCTCCGCCCACTAGACCGTAGACTGCGCTGTAGCCAAGCGGTACTTGTGCTATGATACGGCTGAGTGCAGACTGAGATATTCCCACTGCTGATGCTAGGACTGTTTAAATGATCCTGATGCCGATATATCTGTAATGTAGCGAGGAGTTTAACAACTGCTGGAATGGGATGTGAACGCTGAGTCGGAGATTCAATGTCATCTTTGATTTCTTCCAGTAACTCTAATATTGCATGGCTGCTTGCTCTGTAACGCTAAATGATGTTGTGTTCACTGACAAAGTGTGATTCTTGTGTTAAAACATTTTCAGCCTCGCATATGTCTTCGTCTTGCTCAGATTACTGTTGCCATTTCACCAGCGGCATAAAGGTCTCACGAGGAAACTCGACTGCGGCTGGTTTAGACCTGCTTTTAAGAGGCGGAGAATTTCCCCGCAGAATAGAGAGCGCTCTTACTGACAGTCTTTGTAAATACCACAGAATATATATATAATATATATATATATATATATATATATATATATATATTATATATATATATATATATATATATATATATATATATATATATAATATAATATATATATATATATATATATATATATATATATATATATATATATATATATATATAATTAGGCGCACTTTGCGCTTATCCTTCCACCTTTTCAGGTGGAACTCCCACTTTCCCCACGACCCTCCTACGAACGCATATTGAAAGCACAACTTGTCTGTTCTTGCTCATGTGGAGGACAATCTGCCATTTTACCCAAGTGTCCCTGTTGGTAAATAGCCCGCATCGGTTACGTCCGTCTTTGCGACCAAATAGCGCCTGGAAACAGACGCAAACAGCTTGATAAATCTAGCCCAGAGTGTGGTAGGCTGAGGATTGAACAATATAATTTGGGCGTGGCTGAATAAGGCGAATATGGTCTGCTCCTGAATTTAGATGAGCTGCACGCTGATTGGTTGAGCTTGGCACGCACACACACACACACACACAAAGACATACACGCACAAAAACATACACACACACACACACCCAGAGACGGACACAAACACACACGTTCCCCTCTGTGCTCATTTCCTCCACCACCCCCACCGCCACACACACACACACACACACACTCCCTTTTTTCCTCGGCGGCAGCTTTCTTCACACTGTCCATTAATGTTCCAAACTACAGACATGTCCAGGCATGCCCGCTATGCCGCTGGCTTCAAATTTGATTTCTGCCCCGAACTCATCAACTAATCTAAATGTACACAGCACCAGATACAGAGTTTTGTTACAGTCTATTCATCCTTCATTCATCCTGTGTCGTGACACACACACACACACACACACTGCCTTGGACACTGTTCCCTGAGGATCCATGTTGAAAAAAGAAAGTTAATATATCTACGATATCTCCTCCTTTTCTCTGGGCTAGTATTCCGTATCTCCTGAGAGAGCTCCAGCCAGCGTGCAGCGAGGTCTGACAGTCCAGGCAGAAAGCCAGCGATCCGGGCAGGCACTGCACCGCTGTCACAACAAACTCCGAAACAGACATACTAAATTTGCAATTAGCCATCAATTTTTGTAAAATGGCCCATATTTGAGCTGTATATAGTTTATAGATTTATTTATTTATTTATAGTATAGATTTATAGTATAGATTTCTCACATAAAAAAAAGTCTCAGAAGTGAATTTAGTAATGCAAAAGCAGATGAACAATGTATAAAATTTATGAGATTTGTGCGACATAGATTTAGAAGACTAACTGACCTCAGATTAGTTAGTGGCCTTTGTAAATTTTAGGGCGTTACAAAGATAGAAGGTAGAGCCAAATAAGGAGGAGTTGAGGAGTTGACGTCAACTTTTAGCTTTGTTCAGATTTGCCGGTTTTCAGAGGCAGTTTCAAATCCATGGGATTTTGAGGTTCTATGTACAGTACAGGCCAAAAGTTTGGACACACCTTCTCATTCAATGTGTTTCCTTTATTTTCATTACTATTTACATTGTAGATTCTCACTGAAGGCATCAAAACTATGAATGAACACATATGGAATTATGTACTTAACAAAAAAGTGTGAAATAACTGAAAACATGTCTTATATGAGCTGCACGCTGATTGGTTGAGCTTGGCACGCACACACACACACACACACACAAAGACATACACGCACAAAAACATACACACACACACACCACCCAGAGACGGACACAAACACACACGTTCCCCTCTGTGCTCATTTTCCACCACCCCCCCACCGCCACACACACACACACACACACACTCCCTTTTTTCCTCGGCGGCAACTTTCTTCACACTGTCCATTAATGTTCCAAACTACAGACATGTCCAGGCATGCCCGCTATGCCGCTGGCTTCAAATTTGATTTCTGCCCCGAACTCATCAACTAATCTAAATGTACACAGCACCAGATACAGAGTTTTGTTACAGTCTATTCATCCTTTCATCCTTACCATAGTGTCATCCAGTCTGTCCCCTGAGCTAGCTGTCTCAGGCTGTACCACCTAGTGTCATCCAGTCTGTCCCCTGAGCTAGCTGTCTCAGGCTGTACCACCTAGTGTCATCCAGTCTGTCCTCTGAGCTAGTGTCATCCAGGCTGTAGTGTCATCCAGTCTGTCCTCTGAGCTACCTGTCTGTCCCACCTAGTGTCATCCAGTCTGTCCCCTGAGCTAGCTGTGTCTCAGACTAGTGTCATCCAGTCTGTCCCCTAGCTGTGTCATCCAGTCTGTCCTCTGAGTCCTACAGTCTGCTGTCTCAGACTGTACCACCTAGTGTCATCCAGTCTGTCCTCTGAGCTAGCTGTCTCAGGCTGTACCACCCACCATCCAGTGTCATAGCTGTCCAGGCTGTACCACCTAGTGTCTGTCCTCTGAGCTAGCTGTCTCAGGCTGTACCACCTAGTGTCCTACAGTCTGTCCCCTGAGCTAGCTGTCTCAGGCTGTACCACCTAGTGTCCTACAGTCTGTCCCCTGAGCTAGCTGTCTCAGACTGTACCACCTACCACTCCTTTCTGTTTCATATTTTCCTCCGCTCTGTCGATGTACACTAGATTGTCTGGTCCTCCAGGTGCTCTCTGTTACGATAATTCCTTCCAGCTGTTTCATCATCCATCTTGAGCCCGAGCATAGTGATATGTGCAACACCATTTTGTTCAGAGGATATTATCCTGACTAGCGTAGAGAAAGATCCATTCACCAATCCTTAGGATACGTCTATGTTTCTGGTCAGCATGACTAACACCTTCAGCACTACTTACTGCATAGAACACACAGGCTTGTTTCTTGTTCAGATTCTGATACATTTGGCGTAACAATATGGGATCAAATGCAGGTGGCTCTCTGATGGCTCTGACTTCTGTTACAGCATTAGCCTGATTACTGTATTCTGGGACATTATCTTGTTCATTTTCACAATCTGACTCTTTTGCCTCCAGCTCTTCAATACACTCCAACCTCACAACTTCCGATTCTGGCGCCAGATTACACCATTCATCAATCACACCTCTGTTCTGCTCAAACTCCTCAACAGCATTCTCAATCTCTTCACTGTTTTTCTCATATTTGTCTCTGTTTCATTTCACACATTGTGAAGTTAAGTTGTGAAGAGAGCGTCCAACAATCACAACCTGGTAGTTGCACACATGCATTGCTGTAAAATGACTCATATGTGGGGTAATACGGTCTTTTCAGTTCCTGCTCTGATCGGTAGGGAACGTACAGTTTCAGTAACGTGCCGTAAAACTTCTCAGGATATTTTTCCTTGGATGGGCGGTAAAACCTGATGATAGCAGGCTTATCGTCTTTCCGTCTTTGCACAAATCCCATCTCATTCAGGAGGGCAAAACATTTTTACCTTTCGTCTGTTTGCCATAGACAATTCTGCAAGTAGCTGCAAAATCAGCCAAACACATCTCCTCAAACTCCGTGTTTCAGGTCTGGCTTTGTACTTGTCAGTCAAAGACGTCATCCACACATCTGAACATTCAGGGGTTGTGTTTTCCAGGGACGAGAGGGGCGACTCATTTTCACTGCGTTGTCATCTGTCGGTATGAATACGACACCACGTGAACACTTCTTCATGTTAATTCCACATGCACGACTCACACATTCCTGAGCACTGACCTCTCTTTTTGGAATATGCCTGCATTATTTCCCTCATTTCATCACATTCATTGACGTGGTCTCTGTTGGAGTTTTCAAAGATTGATTTGAGGTACTCAGAAAGTCCAGATTATTTTTGGTAATGTAGCTGGTAAGATATATGATGCACGAATATGTGTTGAGAATATAACTGACATCAATATAGCGCGTCGGGGTTACCGGCGGACGGCGCTCCTTGCGACCGTGCATTTGAGCGGCACTCAGACACCACAAATCGTCACCAATGAAAAGGGAACTCCCCGCCGAGTTCAACGATACCTCACACAAGACTCTACGTCATACGGTTCATTAGCTGTGAAAGGGGGCGTGGCTAAAGCATAGGGGACGGGTCCAACCATCACCAATTAAAATGAAACTTTTCAGGTTTCATAAGAGTCCAACCCTGAGGACAAATAAAGGCCGATATTTACTTAAAGTCATAGCGCCCCCTAGTGGCAACAGGAAGTAGGCCTAAAAGTCAAGGTGCTATACTTTAACAAACTCCTCCTACAGATTTCATCCGATGGACTTCAAACTTGGTCTGTACCATCCCAACACCTTAACGATGAAAAGTTATTAAAAGAAAAACTTTTCGTCAGACGGTGTGGGCGTGGCGTGGCGGCCATTTTGAGTGTTTAGCGATGAACAAAGAAGTTGTTGTAACTTGTCGTATCTGCCCGAAATTTCTCACGATGGACAAGGGTCCATGCCTGAGGACACCTACAGGCCAAAATTGAGGTCATAGCGCCCCCCCGCTGGCAAGAGGAAATGCGCCTTATATGACAAACATCATCCGATTTGCATGAAACTCAGAATGTGTGGTCTATGTGTGATACTGAGCCGCCCCCTATAATATGACCACGCCCACATACTCAGGCCACGCCCCTTTCATAACATTTGAACGTTTAAGGTAGAGTCTTGTGTGAGGTGTCATTGAACTCAGCAGAGTTCCTTTTTATTGGTGATGGTTTGGCCCGCCCCTATGCATAAGCCACGCCCCTTTCATAACATTTGAACCGTTTAAGGTATACCCTTGTGTGAGGTATCATTGAACTCAGCAGAGACTTCCTTCTTCATTGGTGATGGTTTGGCCCGCCCCTATATTCAAGCCACGCCCCTTTTATTATTAATGGCCCGATTGATGTAAACACTTGTGTGAGGTATCATTGAACTCAGCAGAGACTTCCTTCTTCATTGGTGATGGTTTGGCCCGCCCCTATGTTCAAGACGCAGCCCCCTTTTTTATTACTAATGGCCCAATTGATGTAAACACTTGTGTGAGGTATCATTGAACTCAGCAGAGACTTCCTTCTTCATTGGTGATGGTTTGGCCCGCCCCCCTATGTTTAAGCCACGCCCCCTTTCATACATGCTGATCCATTTAAGGTAGAGTCTTGTGTGAGGTATCATTCATCTCAGCAGAGGCTTCATTTTTAATTGGTGATGGTTGGACCCGCCCCTATGCTTTAGCCACGCCCCTTTCACAGCTAATGAACCGTATGACGAGAGTCTTGTGTGAGGTATCGTTGAACTCGGCGGGAGTTCCCTTTTCATTGGTGACGGTTTGCGGCTTCTGGGTGCCACGCAAATGCACGGTTGCAAGGAGCGGCGTCCGCAGGTAACCCTGACGCGCGCAGAGGCGCGAGGGCCCGTCCATTGCTGCTCGCAGCTTTAATTATCATTGTGTTTCTGACGGTTGGTTTAGGAAATCCAAATCTGCAACCCGAGCTGAGACTTTTAAAACATGTCCTTGAGTAATTTTTGCTGTGTGTCTGCACTTCTGTGACTTTCTTGTACAGATCAGGTTGTGTATGTGGGTCGGGCAGCTGATAAGCTACCTGATGAAGATAACACCTGCCTGCCTTTACCTCACCTTCTCTCTGGCTCTAAAAACTGAATAGACCACCACTGCCTGCTTTCCACCTGACAGCGCTGAAGAGTCTTCACAACCGAAGGTATTGTTTCTAATTTCATATGTGCTTTCTATATTGCTTTGTGTGTTTATTCCTGTATTCACTCAACACACTTATCAAACATGCGCATTGCTGTCACAGAATTGCTTCGCAGTATGTCACACTTAGCTGACCAGTGAAGCCCTTCAAAATCGACGTCTTCACCTTGCTGCCTTTTTATTGCTCCAATAACCTCAGGCCACGTTTTCAGCTGCAGAAAACGTACAGAAGAATGTAGGAGTTCCCAACTGTCTGATCATGGCAAAAAGATCTCTTGTAGTTTTCTCCCAAAAAGCTGGTGTTCCTCTCAGTGGCTGCATAAATTTTACTGCATCTTTGTTTCGCACCAGTCTCTCCACCTCACGTTTGTCTTGCAACATTCCCGAGGTAATATTTCTTCCATCCCTCGTAAACGGTTTTCCTTTCCTTAGCTGTATTGTCATGCTCAATGTTGCCAAATGAATTTCTGTCACAAACTGTGCAAAGAACAAGTAGTTTGTGTCTCTGGCGAAACGATCATCAACACCAAAAAGCCTTATTTTGAAATACTTACTGGGTGTTACTTTTAAGAGGTCTCTGTTCATCCAGTGTGTTCTGACCAGTAGGAAACTGTCGGGGAAAGCCATGGCCTCCAGTTTAGGTGTTTTGAAAAAGCTGACAGGATTATTTCTTTCAGCAGGCGCAACAGAATAGATTCCTTCACTGAAACATAAAATCTCCTCTGCCACGTCACAAGGCTGAAGGCATGACTCAAGAGCAAAACCACCATTTGGCATTTCACCTTCTTCGTCATCTCTCTGCTCATTTGGTTGTTCACCATCACATGACACCATGTCTATATCCTGTTCATTTTCAGGCTCATTTTCTGCCTCACACAGAGCATTACTCTCACACCTGTCAATTTCCATTAAATCAGTTTCATCATAATCATCTTCCTTCATTGTAACATCCACATCATCACCATCCTTATCATCCTCATCAGGAAGTGTTGGATCACATAACTCTGCCTCATCTCTGATAGTTATGTCCTCGTACTGTGGATGGATCTCTTTGAGTTTATGCAGCACCTGTACCAGCTTGGACCAGGTAACGGTCTGAAAAAGTTGGTGACCTTTATAACACAACCGTCTCTTCAGTTTCACTCTCATCACCTGAGACTCACTTCTCAGTCTGGGTAAAGCTTCAACTGTTCCCTGCACCTCAGACGGGACACACACATTTCCTCGTATTAGTCTCTGACGACCTTTAGGAAGAGGAATTATCTTTGCAAAAGCTATACATCTGGATGCGAGATGCCTTTCCAATATGTTGAGATCTGACAGCTCAGGTGGAATGTCAGCAAGCATTAAGTTGTTGGCTACAGCGAGAGCTGGCATAGCTCCATCTTTAAGATAATCATGACAGGTGTAACAGATCCACTCACTTCTTCTCTCATCAGGCATCTTGCAGTGTTCACAGCCTTCATCGCAAACATGCACATACTTCCCTGTCAAGCAAGCTGCAACTATATGTGGATTTTTGACATAATTTGACCTTGTGCAGGGGCGAACTTGGTTTGGAAACGAGGCCTTATGGCAGACAGTGCAGACATAAGTGGGACTCGTAAGGCAGACTTTCTTTGTTTGGGTTTTTCATCAGAATATTTCCTGCACAATCAAGATAATGAACACAATATGAATCACAGAATATTACTATTAACTTAGCAAGATAAGAAGGTAGATTAAAGCAGTATCTGCTCTTAGTAATGGTAATTTAACTCAGGTTTATATCTCAAAACTATTATAGCTATAATTATTTTTATGGACCACACTAACTGGTCAAATAAATGTTTTTCCACAAATTTGTTTTCAAGCCTGTGAAGATATAGATATTTGAAGCAAAACTAAAGTTGACGTTTTACAAAAATTATATATGGATATATTTCAGTAGTATTTTAACACCATTTTCAATTTCTTCAGCAAATTGAAAACCAGTAGTTCAAATACCGATATAGGACACAGGAATACGGTTCATTTTGTATTTTAAGGCACTTTATAAAAGATTTAACCAACAATAAAGCATGTACAAAACTTGTTGATGCAAAACAATGTGGGTGGCTCTACAGATGAAGTACAAATATGTGAATCAGAGACAAATAACACAATGTATGTAGTGTAATTACTTTTACACTTGTACTACTCAAGTAAAGAAAAACTGATTATGTGCACTCTGGTGTGAATATATTTGCAGTAAAAACAAACCTTTTGAGACTTAACCCTCTTCTGCTGTCGTATGATAAATTCATAGAGTTAATTTCAGCCAAAATACAATTTTTTTTAGAGAGAAATACCCCAGATATAGACCTCATATGCTACATTATGGTTGACACTTAAAGCGTACCTTCGAGGCCACATAATAGCTTACTCTTCCACTATTAAAAAAAAAACATTCAAAATTAGATAGTATCTCTTGTCCACAGACTATGCAACACGTCTCATCTTGAAGTCCAGGCACAACGTGTATGAGTTCGGAGATAAAGCCGGTAAGCTACTGGCTCTACAGGCACGCCAAACTGCTGCCAACCACTCAATTATCAAGATTCAATCACACTCAGGTGAAATATTGACAAGCCACAATGACATAAACAAGGCTTTTTGCAATTTTACTCTAACCTTTACACATCCGTGTGTACCGAAAACCTTGACCCCTCGCATGATTGTTTTTTAAAGGTTTAAAACTGCCCACTGTCCCACAGGAACAAAACTCTAAATTGGCTACAGATATCACAGTCCCCAAAATTGTTGCAGCTATTAAATCCATGCAGGATAACAATTCGCCAGGCCCAGATGGTTTTACAATTGAGTTTTATAAAAGATTTTCCTCTCATCTGGCACCCACCCTTCGAGCAATGTTTAAAGAAGCACTCACCACAGGTATCCTCCCTGTGACCCAAGGACAGGCATCAATCTCTTTGCTGGTAAAAAAAAAGATAAGGTCTATGTATGTCATACCATCCCATTTCTTTGCTAAATGTAAACTTTAAAGGGTTGTCTAAGGTACTAGCCAAACGCCTGGAGAGCATGATTCCAAATATTATCTCGCAGTACAGCCTTAAAGGCCTCCCAGGCCACACCCACAGATGTCACAGAGAAACAATTAGTTAAATTTAATTTAATAAAAAATTATTTTTAATGAATATTCAGTTCTTTGGGTGTCCAAGGAAAGCAAAAGCAGGGTAGGTCGGCTCTGGGCTGGATAGAGGCTGAGGCAGAGGAATGTCCACAACTGTCATGCAGTAATCCAAACGAGATGGTTGGACTGAAGGAGTGGATTGAGCTGGCAGCAAGGCACACCACGGCAGGTCTCGTAGTGTAGGTCTGAGCAGGAACAAACAAAAGGATGTTAGCAAAAAACACAAAGTAACAACTCAAAGACAAAAACTAGCTGACTGATTTTAACTTGGGAGCCTAGTTAACACACTGGTAGATGCAACAATCTGGTGCCAAAGAGAGCCCAGCCCAGGAATATATACTGCAGGTTTGCTGAGTGGAACTGGAAGCAGCTGTGCAGGTAAGTGTCAGTGGGATTGCCAGCAGCTGCTCAGAGAGGTAGATCCCCAGCCACGCCCTTTGACCTACTTCCAGGAGAGTAGTCAAACACCCATACAGACACCCAACACACAGTGGGGACAAACACACATACACACACCACGGACACAGTGGGGACAAAACAAGGGGAGAGAGGCACACAGAAACGGGGAGAACAGCTGCCCACATAAAAAAGTGTCAAAGCTGCACGGGGAGACATGCGCACTGTACCCTCACAGTGGTCAAGGACTGGGTCCATTAATAAGTTAAAGTCTCCCCCTAAGACAATGTCATGGTTGCCCATAGCTTGCAGTTTCCCCTCAAGATCCAAAAAACCTTTAACATTCCACGTAGAGAGATGCATACAACTAGTTTTAGATGACGGGATTATCTGAACATAACATAAATGTATCACCAGTTTTCTAGTACATAGTAAGGCTGCTGTGGTGATTTAACCCTAAAAACTCCCAAATATCCCTCCAACAAAAAGTGTGCATTAAAACCTGAACTATGCACCTTCCGATAGCTCTCCGATAGTCTTCAGAAAACCAACGGTCCATGACTCCTCCACGAGTCTCCACCTATCCCAGATCATCTCTACCTCTTTCTTGTTAGCGGGAGGGTTAGCTTGCCAGTCCTCGGCTGCTTCAAGGTATTCCACTTGCCTTTCCATATTGTCAATTTGTGTGATTAAGGTGTAGAGTTTGGCTTCCGTTGAAGCAGTGGTACGGCAAATTTCTGCCAATCCCTCCATCTCGCTGGATATCTTCATCAGTCACTACATTTACATGCAGCCAATAACCCGTTCAAAACCGGAATATTAGCAATAACCCGGTCGCGACGGCCATGTAAACACCGGCAAAAAACCGAATATGCTCATATTCGGTTTTAAAAACCCGAATATGCTACCTGGGTTACCCCTTTTCTAATCCGAAATTTTGGTCATGTAAACGCAGATTGGCATATCCCCATCAAAAGGAACATTGATTTGTGTTCTGTGCATGTTCTATTCGCAAGGAATCTTGGTCTTTTGAGTAGAGGAACTTCTTGTATGCGCCAGAAAACATAGTTATAATAATAATTATATACTATAATAATATTCCTCTAGCTCTGAGTAGTGATGACTTCATGAGCTTCTTTAATGATAAAATTATAACAATTAGAGATAAAATTCATCATCTTTGCCCTTAACTTCTAACAGTTCATCTTTAAATGCAGGACCGCTAGAAAGAACGACGAGTCCCGACATATACTTGGACTGCTTTTATCCTATAGACCTTCAACAATTAATGTTAAAGATATCCTCAGCTAAGCCATCTACCTGTCTCTTAGACCCCATCCCAACGAGGCTACTCAAAGAAGCGTTACCCATGGTAAACACTTCATTATTAGATATGATCAATATGTCCTTACTAACAGGTTATATGTACCGCAGTCATTTAAAATTGCTGTGATAAAACCTCTTCTGAAAAAACCCACCCTAGATCCTGAGGTCTTAGCAAACTATAGACCTATATCTAACCTTCCCTTTCTATCCAAGATCCTTGAGAAGGTGGTTGCTAATCAGTTATGTGATTTTCTACATAGCAACAGTCTATTTGATGATTTTCAATCAGGATTTAGGAAGAATCATAGCACAGAAACGGCACTGGTGAAAATTACTAACGACCTTCTAACTGCTGCAGACAAAGGATTTGTCTCCATTCTTGTTCTACTAGATCTTAGTGCTGCATTTGACACTATTGACCATACAATCCTGTTACAGAGACTGGAACACTTAGTTGGCATTAAAGGAATCGCACTAAGCTGGTTTAAGTCCTATTTCTCTGAACGATCCCAATTTGTTAATGTTAATGATAAAGCCTCCAAGCACGCTAAAGTTAGCCATGGCGTTCCTCAAGGCTCAGTGCTTGGACCAATTCTATTCTCCTTATATATGCTTCCTCTAGGTAATATTATTAGGAAACACTCGATTAACTATCACTGTTACGCAGACGATACCCAATTATATCTGTCAATTAAGCCAGATGAAAGTGGTCAGTTAGCAAGACTTCAAACGTGTATTGAGGATATAAAATCCTGGATGACCCACAATTTCCTGATGTTAAACTCAGACAAAACTGAAGTTATTGTGATAGGACCAACGCACCGCCGAACTTCGTTTTCGAAAGATATAGTTACTCTGGATGGTATTACCCTGGCCTCCAGCACTGCTGTCAGAAATCTAGGAGTTATTTTTGATCAGGATATATCCTTCAACGCCCACTTAAAACAAACCTCAAGAATAGCCTTTTTCCATCTTTGTAACATTGCCAAAATTAGGAATATCCTGTCTCAAAACGATGCTGAAAAACTAGTCCATGCATTCGTTACTTCTAGACTAGATTACTGCAATTCCTTATTATCAGGTTGCCCAAATAAGTCCCTTAAGACTCTCCAACTGATCCAGAATGCTGCAGCACGTGTTCTGACGAGAACTAAGAGAAGAGATCATATTTCTCCTGTATTAGCTTCTCTGCGTTGGCTTCCAGTGAAATATAGGATCGAATTTAAAATCCTCCTCCTGACTTACAAAGCTCTAAATGGTCAAGCACCATCATACTTAGAAGAGTTCATAGTACCTTATTGTCCCACTAGAGCACTGCCCTCCCAGAATGCGGGGCTACTTATGGTTCCTAGAGTCTCTGGAAGTAGACTGGGGGCCAGGGCCTTCAGCTATCAGGCTCCAGTATTGTGGAACCAGCTCCCAGTCTGGGTTCGAGGAGCAGACACCGTCACCACATTTAAGAGTAAACTGAAAACCCTCCTCTTTGATAAAGCTTATAGTTAAGGAGTGAGGAGTTGCAGCGTCCACCTAACCCAGCCCACCTGCTTCTCCTCATAGTCATCAGTTTTATATACTGTATAATTAATAATCTAGCGAGAGTAGAGGGAGGCAGGCCAGCACAGCCCGATCCGGTTGGGGAGAGTTCTAGCCCGACCAGGCACCTCTCTTTAACCAGCCTCTCTTAAGTTATGCTATTACAATTTAGACTGCCGGGAGGCTGTTCCTCCCTAAGACACACTGAGCTGCTTTCTCATCTCTACTTGTTACTTTTGTATGCATCCTGTCCAAGAAATGCTTGCTTGTTACTAATCTAGCTCTGGGGAGTTTACTCCCCGGAGTCCTTATGTTTCTTCAGCAGGACGCATCCTGCTGCGTCCTGCTGCACCCGCCGCATCCACCCGTGCTCTGCAGCGCCACGTTACATCCCGCAACGCCCTGCTGTGATGTTCCTATGCACAGAGTAGTCAGGATCCGGTATAGGAGACTGCACTACTCAGTATGACACGATGTGCCCTGCTATGACATGAACTTCCACCACAACCTTGAAGTCACTGTGACTTCTAATGTGACTGTTATCACCACTGTTCATCTCGCGCCCAGACCGCCCGCCCGTCAGACACCGCCTACCAAGAGTCTGGGTCTGCCGAGGTTTCTTCCTAAAAGGGAGTTTTTTCTTGCCACTGTCGCAATAGCCACTGCTAATGCTTGCTCTTGAGGGAATTACTGTAATTGTTGGGGTTTTGGAATTTATAGAGTGTGGTCTAGACCTACTCTGTCTGTAAAGTGTCTCGAGATAACTTTTGTTATGATTTGATACTATAAATAAAATTGAAAAAAAATTGAATTGAATTGAATATAGTTATATATATATGTCAATGCAGAAAACCTGCGCGCAGTATACCGGAAGTAAACAAGAAGTAGAGGTAAACATGGCAAGACGCAGCACAGCACCACACTTTTGGAGCGAGGAGGAAACCTTATATACTGTCTATGGAGGAAATATAATGAATGAATATAATGTCTTTTGTTGACGGCAGAAAGTACAGAGATAGTGAGATTTATAAGAAGGTGACCGAAAAATTATTGCGTCTTACGGTTGTCTGTACGTCCAGACGCTAACCGTGCGTCGCCGTTTACATCGGGATATCGCCAATTGATTACAAATTCCATGTATATAGGAGTAACTCTCTCTGCTCACGCATGTAAACGGGTTATTCCGAATTTTTCCGAAACCCGAATAGTGATCTTAACCCGACCATAACCCGAAAATTGACAGCTTGTAAACGTAGTCAGTGTTGCATAGATTTTACTAATATCCTGGCTTATGCACTGTATGGTCTGTTGTTTAGCAGTGGCACCGCCATCTTGTCCATTCGCCACGTCTTGTCCATGTGAGCACAAAAGCTTTTTAATGTCTCTAGTGGCCGGTGTCTTGGAGCTTTTCGACATATTTTAGCCCTTCTTAGTTTAGCTAACTCTCAAGCCGATAACCAATATCTGGTTAAAAATGAAATTTAGAGGGTAAATATAGCAGAACCTAGCGGAGCTCACTTTCAGGCAGCCTCCTCTCGCATTGCGTCACGTGACTCCCTGGATGGGTATTTTTTTAATTCTTTCAGTAAAATGTTTAAAACCCCACTAGGCCCCAACCCAGTTTGTGCCCTTTTGGCGTAACACCAGGAAAATCTCAGGCTCAGCTACCGGATAATGCCGATGTGGTCAAAGCATTCACCACACTCATGGCTAGACATTTAATCCTGGAGTGGAAGCAGCAAGCTCCCCCATCCTTTGCTCATTTGGGTGAAGAATGTGATTCACTTTTTACAACTAGAAAAAAATTTAATATACTCTTAAAACATCTTCCCAAACATTTAGTATTATATGGAAGCCCTTTTTTTTTTACCTTTTTTTGACTCTCTCCAAGATCCCCTTGATGAAGAGCCCATATCAATTTTACTATATACCATATCTCTACCATATCAATTTTACTATAGCAAAAGAGTGACCCCCATATTATTAATCCATTTACTTATTTTTTTTTTTTATGTTTTATTTTTATTTTTTTTTCCTTTCTGTGTGTTATATACATATATTGTGTTCATTTATCTTACTTATTGATTGTTTATAATAATTGGTACAGTGATGTCTTTTTTTTTTACAAGATATTTTTATTGAAAAACATGGCACAATGAAAAATACATAACAGTGAGGAAGAGATGTCACAAAAATAAAGCCATATTTAGCCGTTTTTCCTTTTTTGCTTTTTACCATACAGAATGTAAACAAACGAGTATATAAAGCAAACAAAATACAAAGTTCAAAACACTCAGGCATTCACAAATTCACACAAGCAAAAATAAAATGAATAAAGTAAAACCAAGAAGTAAAAAAAAAAAAAAATTAAAAATAAGTAAATAAATAAAAAACAATAAAGGGGGGGCGGGGGTTTCCAACAATCAGGGGGTAGAGAAGGAAGAGATTTAAAGAAAGTCAAAAAGGGCTGCCATTTACAGTAGAACTTGTTGGAGTCACCTCTCAGAGAATATTTAATCTTTTCTAGTTTCAGAAAAACATAACATCCCTTAGCCATTGAGCGCTGGAAGGGGCTTTTTGTAGATTTCAATGGAGAAGGAGATGCCGTCTCGCCAGTAAGGATGTGAAAGCAAGGATGTCTAATTGTTTCAATGTAAATCTGTAGTAATCCTCTGGGCATCCGAATATGGCAATATGGGGAGAGATAGCAACAGTCGTCACAAGTATTTTGGAGATGATATCAAAATACCTCTGCCAGAAGGAGAAAACTAACGGGCAAGAATAAAACATATGAGTCAGATTGCAGGGAGAGGTATGACATTTGTCACACCTGTCAGTGGGGAAAATTTGTGACAGGCGTGCCTTGGAGAAATGGATCCTGTACAAAACTTTGAACTGTATCAAAGCTAGACAGGCACAGGTTGAGCTAGAATGGATTTTGTTGAGGGTAACGTCCCACCAAGTGTCATGCAGCTCCAACCCAAGTTCACCCTCCCAGGCAGCCTTAACTTTAGAGATGGATGAGATGTCATGATTCAGGAGTTTGTTATAAGTTTCTGAAATGAAAGATTACCGAGGGGGGTCTGGAGAGAGAAACTCTTCCCACAATTGAGGTGGGGGTGATGAGGGAAAGGCTGGGAACAAGGATTTGGCGCAGTGTCTGATTTGGAAGTAGCGGAAGAGGTGAAATGGCGGGAGTCGAAATTCACTTGACAAATCTGCAAAGCTACGGAAAGTACCATCCCTATAGAACTCTTTAAAAGTCTTCAGGCCTTTGTCGTGCCATGTAGAACATGTGGGATCAGACAGTGCAGGTTGAAACAAATGGTTTTTTAGTAAAGGAGCTGAAGTAGATGGTGAAGTACATTTAAGATACCTTCTAAGTTGGTACCAGATTTTAAGAGTGGAATTTACCACTGGGTTATCTGTAAAGCCAGAGCGGTTGGTTGGGATAGAGGAGGTGAGCAAAGCTGACAGAGAGGACGAGCCGCATGAATGCATCTCTAACTTGCACCATGGGGGATGCGTAGATTTGGACCAAAATGAGATTTTATGAACATGTGTTGCCCAGTAGTATAATTGGATATTTGGGAGAGAGAGCCCAGCATTAAGTTTACATCTCTGAAGAGTTGATTTACTTATCCTGGACGTCTTTCCACACCATAAAAAGCTAGATATATCCCGATCAATAGTTTTAAAAAAACGCTTGGACAGGAATAGAGGGATACATTGGAATAGAAACAAGAACTTGGGTAAAATGTTCATTTTACTGTGTTGATCCTACCTATAAGTGACAATGGCAAGCTCCTCCATCTTTGAAGGTCAGACTTGATTTTAGACATTAAAGGGGAGAAATTGGCAGAAAAAAGGGAGGTAAGCTTTCTGGTTACACTAACCCCTAAGTACTGAAAACCTAAGGGCACAATCTGAAGGGGATATCAGACTGACTCAATTGACACGCCAGGAATTGACAGGATAACATTCGCTTTTGGAGATATTAACTTTGTAACCAGAAAATGAGCCAAATTTCTGAATAAAGGACAAAATAACTGGAACAGAACGGCCGGGGTCGGAGACATATAACAACAAATCGTCCGCGTAAAGGGAAAGTTTAAATTCCATTCCAAAACGTGATATACCAGAAAAAATGGAGGAGGATCTCAGATAGATAGACAAAGGCTCAATGGCCAGCGCAAAGAGTAAAGGAGATAAGGGACAGCCCTGTCGGGTGCCTCGAAATAAAGGAAAATAAGCAGACTGAATGTAATTGGTGGAGATACTAGCCTGTGGGGAAGTATAGAGAAGGCGTATCCATGAAATGAGCATATCACCCAACCCAAATTTGTTAAGTACGGCAAGCAGGAAGTTCCATTCGACCCTGTCGAATGCCTTTTCAGCGTCAATTGAAATGACCACTTGGGGTTATAGTGGAATGTTTTGAGTACATTATATTAAAAAGGGTGCGGACGTTGTAAAATAACTGACGGCCCTTTATAAAGCCAGTTTGCTCTTCTGAAATCATGGCTTGAAGAAATTTTTCCAAGCGGCTGGCCAGAGCCTTAGCAAGCATTTTAGCATCCACATTTAGCAAAGACAAGGGTCTGTAAGAACTGCAGAGGTCGGGGTCCTTGTCTTTCTTTAACAGCAGACTGATGGATGCTTGTCTCAAAGTAGGGAGGAGAGAGCCAACCTGCAGAGATTCCTTATATACAGAAAGCAATATCGGGGCCAATTTAGACTGAAATCGTTTAAAAATTCCACTGGGAATCCATCAGGGCCAGGGGCTTTATTATTTTGCATGTTGTTTATAACAAAGTTGACTTCATCAACTGTTAGCGGCAGATCAAGATTCTTGGTAACATGTGGGCTAACAGTAGGAAAGTCGAGGCTGTCTAAAAAAGCACCCATTTCGGAAGCGTCAGGCGAGGACTCAGACTTATACAGAGAAGAATAGAATAAGCAGAATACTGAGTTAATGGCATTAGGATCAGTATGCAGTGTGCCCGAGGGATCCTTGATTTGAAGAATCATACGTGAGGCAGCCTGGCGACGCAACTGATGGGCTAGGAGCCGGCTTGCCTTATCACCATGCTAATAATATGTGGAATGCGAGCGCAAAAGAAGGCGCTCTGCCTCAGTGGTCGTAATAAGATCGAATTCAGTCTGTAAATCAACACGGTCTTTGAGCAAGCTAGGGGAGGGGCAAGTGGCTAGTTGTTGATCCAATTTGTCCAATCTAGTTGACAGCTCTTGAAGTTTGGCAATACGAGTTTTACATAAATGCGCAGAGTAAGAAATTATTTGACCCCGTAAATATGCTTTGAGGGATTCCCATAGCAGGGAACAAGAAATAGGATCAGCCTCGTTTTGATTGATCATAATAAAATAATCAATTGAAGATGCAATAAAAGAGATAAATTTATCATCAGATAAGAGCAGAGTATTTAACCTCCACGGTGAGGAGTATCGGGGTTGCGGAGAGAGCTGAATATCCAAAGAGAGTGGGGCATGGTCAGAGATAACTATTGGATGATATTTAATTGTAGACACCTTGGAGATAAGTTTGGCATCAATGAAAAAATAATCAACCCGAGAGAAGGATTTATGCATAAAAAAAAAAAAAAAGGAATACTCCTTGATGGTAGGGTTGTAAAATCTCCAGGGATCAATGCAACCATTCCCAGCCATGAAGTCAGAGAGCGTTCTGGACATTATTGAAGGAGTCAAGATTTTGGGAGAAGAGCGGTCCAACCTAGGATCAATAACGCAGTTCATGTCCTCCAAAGATAAGGAGGTTATCATGTAGAGAAGGGAGACGTTCAAATACCTTATTCATAAAATCTGGGTTGTCAAAGTTTGGGGCGTAGATATTGACTAGTAATACAGGAATGTGAAACAGCGTGCCTGAAATGATTAAATATCTGCCATTTTCATCAGAAATCAATTGAGAAGTTGAGAAATGAACTGATCTACCAAACAAAATGGCAACCCCTCTGGCTTTAGAGTTAAAGTTGGAGTGAAACACCTCAGAGACCCACGGGCATTTCAGCCTGACCTGGTCTGTGGTACGCATGTGGGTTTCTTGTAGAAACACTATGTCCGCATTAAGCCTTTTCAAATGAGTAAGTACCCTAGATCTTTTAATGGGGCTTCCCAAACCCTTGATGTTCCAGCTCACAAGCCTAATATGTGAACCTCTAAGAGTGGGTCCTGAATTGCCAGTGGTAGTAGACATTTATGGAGTATTAACTAAGAGCCGTAGATGAATGCAGAACACCACCCCAGAAAGGAGAGAAGAGAAGAAAAAAAAAATAAAATAAAATAAAACAAAGAAAAAAAAAAAAAAAAAAAAACGCTAAACATACACACATACACTAGCTGGCTAAACAAGCCAAACATTAACCCCACCCCTACCACCCTCATCAAAGCACTTACATTGACCCCATCCCCAAACGATGGAGAAACCAGTGCTAACTCCACTAGGAGTAAATTCCCTAAGGACAAGGCTACCAGCTTTTGCCTAATGGTAACAGATAAGCTTAAGACGGGCTCCTGCGGCATACAACAATAAAGAACACGGCACCCATGAACATATCAACTGTAACAAAGAACTTAGTGTGTTGAATAAAAAGATCGTAATTGTCCATTCCACTCCCACGGAGGCAAAACTGCGTGAAAAGTTACCAGATCTCTTACTTGGCCAATGACTTGATATATACTCTGGCGTCCTCCGTGATTCAAACTCTTTCACGGTACCATCATATGTAACACGGAGGCGAGCGGGTAAAGAAGGCCATACCGTAACTCCGGTATCTCACGGCTGGCGGCAGATGTCATTGAAGGCGGCACGGGCACGAGCAGTCTTCGCGGTGTGGTCAGGGAAGATGTGTATAGCCATATCGCCGACCTTTATTCTTTGTTGGGTTCTAGCTCGCCGCAGAATGTCAACACAGTCTGTATGATAGTGAAGTCGGGCGATTATTGGGCGTGGGCGTTCCCCGGGTTTGGGCTTGGCCTGCAGGGTGCGGTGAGCGTGGTCCAACATGGGCTCTTTATCCAAAAGAGTGGGACAAGGGTGTTGATTGTCCCACCCGATTATTCATCATTTATTTTACAATATTGTAAAATAAATGATGCCAGAAAAAAAAGAGTAAAGGGTGTTGATTTTCCAACCCTTGCACACATAACAAAAGAGCAGAGTGGCGCAGCGGAAGTGTGCTGGGCCCATAACCCAGAGGTCGATGGATTGAAACCATCCTCTGCTAACTGCAATGCTTTGGATCTGCATTAAGTCTATATCCTGTCTAAAATTATCTATAAATGAAAGTGTCTAAATGGGCTCTTCCCTTAATGACATGATTTCACTCAATCTGCCAATCACTTGAAGTGATAAGTTATTTATCAATCATAAACAACCTGCTCTATTGTTTTTGGACTGTTCATTTCCAATCAAACAATGTATGTCCTATTGTTTTGGGAACAATTGTTGGCAGTGGGAGGGGTAATGACTCTTTACAGTGAATATGCAAAAGATGATGTTCACAAGTTCAGCCCAGGTAAATGCTCACTTGCTGCTGGTTACAATTTTGTAAGACTAATGATGCCAGAGAAATAAGACAAAGACTAAAGGGTGTTGATAACATGTATTAATAAAGTATTGGCACTTTCACCTGCTCCATTGTTTTTGGACTGTTCATTTCCAATCAAACAATGTATGTCCTATTGTTTTGGGAACAATTGTTGGCAGTGGGAGGGGTAATGACTCTTTACAGTGAATATGCAAAAAAGATGATGTTCACAAGTTCAGCCCAGGGCTCAAATTCACAGCTCACTTGCTGCTGGTTACAATTTTGTAAGACTAATGATGCCAGAGAAATAAGACAAAGACTAAAGGGTGTTGATAACATGTATTAATAAAGTATTGGCACTTTCACCTGCTCCATTGTTTTTGGACTGTTCATTTCCAATCAAACACTGTATGTCCTATTGTTTTGGGAACAATTGTTGGCAGTGGGAGGGGTAATGACTCTTTACAGTGAATATGCAAAAGATGATGTTCACAAGTTCAGCCCAGGTAAATTCTCAGCCCATATTCACAGACCTAAACCTACTCACTTGCTGCTGGTTACAATATTGTAAAATAAATGATGCCAGAGAAATAAGAAAAGACTAAAGGGTGTTGATTTTCCAGCCCTTGCAAACATAAGTAGAGCAGAGTTTCACCTGCTCCATTGTTTTGGGCCCATAAAGAGGTCGATGGATCAAAACCATCCTCTGCTAACTGCAATGCTTTGGATCTGCCATTAAGTCTATATCCTGTCTAAATTGTTTTTTCAATTTGACTGGTTACAATTTTAATGACTAATGATGCCAGAGAAATAAGCCAATCACTAAAAGTGATAAACTATTTATTCATTTTCACCTGCTCCATTGTTTTTGGACTGTTCATTTGCAATCAAAAAGGTATGTCCTATTGTTTTGGGAACAATTGTTGGCAGTGGGAGGGGTAATGACTCTTTACAGTGAATATGCAAAAGATGATGTTCACAAGTTCAGCCCAGGTAAATGCTCAGCCCATATTCACAGACCTAAACCTACTCACTTGCTGCTGTTTACAATATTGTAAAATAAATGATGCCAGAGAAATAAGACAAAGAGTAAAGGGTGTTGATTTTCCAACCCTTGCACACATTACTAAGAGCAGAGTGGCGCAGCGGAAGCGTGCTGGGCCCATAACCCAGAGGTCGATGGATCGAAACCATCCTCTGCTAACTGCAATGCTTTGGCTCTGCATGAAGTCTATATCCTGTCTAATTCTCTGTCCATTTGACAAACTATCTATAAATGGAAGTGTCTATAGTGAAATGGCTCTGCCCTTAATGACATGATTTCACTTGATCTGCCAATCACTTGAAGTGATAAGCTATTTATCAATCATAAACACTGCCACCTGCTCTATTGTTTTTGGACTGTTCATTTCCAATCAAACAATGTATGTCCTATTGTTTTGGGAACAATTGTTGGCAGTAATGGTAATGACTCTTTACAGTGAATATGCAAAAGATGATGTTCACAAGTTCAGCCCAGGTAAATTCTCAACCCATATTCACAAACCTAAACCTATTCACTTGCTGCTGGTTAAAATACTGTAAGATCAATGATGCCAGAGAAATAAGACAAATAGTAAAGGGTGTTGATAACATGTATTAATAAAGTATTGGCACTTTCACCTGCTCCATTGTTTTTGGACTGTCATTTTCCTATCAAACAATGTATGTCCTATTGTTTTGGGAACAATTGTTGGCAGTGGGAGGGGTAATGACTCTTTACAGTGAATATCCAAAAGATGATGTTCACAAGTTCAGCCCAGGTAGATGCTCAGCCCATATTCACAGACCTAAACCTACTCACTTGCTGCTGGTTACAATATTGTAAGATCAATGATGCCAGAGAAATAAGACAAAGACTAAAGGGTGATGATAACATGTATTAATAAAGTATTGGCACTTTCACCTGCTCCATTGTTTTTGGACTGTTCATTTCCAATCAAACAATGTATGTCCTATTGTTTTGGGAACAATTGTTGGCAGTGGGAGGGGTAATGACTCTTTACAGTGAATATCCAAAAGATGATGTTCACAAGTTCAGCCCAGGTAGATGCTCAGCCCATATTCACAGAACTAAACCTACTCACTTGCTGCTGGTTACAATATTGTAAGATCAATGATGCCAGAGAAATAAGACAAAGAGTAAAGGGTGTTGATAACATGTATTAATAAAGTATTGACAATTTCACCTGCTCCATTGTTTTTGGACTGTTCATTTGCAGTCAAAAAAGGTATGTCCTATTGTTTTGGGAACAATTGTTGGCAGTGGGAGGGGTAATGACTCTTTACAGTGAATATGCCAAAGATGATGTTCACAAGTTCAGCCCAGGTAAATGCTCACTTGCTGCTGGTTACAATTTTGTAAGAGTAATGATGCCAGAGAAATAAGACAAAGACTAAAGGGCGTTGATAACATGTATTAATAAAGTATTGGCACTTTCACCTCCTCCATTGTTTTTGGACTGTTCATTTCCAATCAAACAATGTACGTCCTATTGTTTTGGGAACAATTGTTGGCAGTGGGAGGGGTAATGACTCTTTACAGTGAATATGCAAAAGATGATGTTCACAAGTTCAGCCCAGGTAAATGCTCAGCCCATATTCACAGACCTAAACCTACTCACTTGCTGCTGTTTACAATATTGTAAAATAAATGATGCCAGAGAAATAAGACAAAGAGTAAAGGGTGTTGATTTTCCAGCCCTTGCACACATAATGAAGAGCAGAGTGGCGCAGTGGAAGCGTGCTGGGCCCATAACCCAGAGGTCGATGGATCGAAACCATCCTCTGCTAACTGCAATGCTTTGGTTCTGCATTAAGTCTATATCCTGTCTAATTCTCTGTCCATTTCACAAATTATCTATAAATGAAAGTGTCTAAAGGGCTCTTCCCTTAATGACATGATTTCACTCAATCTGCCAATCACTTGAAGTGATAAGCTATTTATCAATCATAAACACTGCCACCTGCTCTATTGTTTTTGGACTGTTCATTTCCAATCAAACAATGTATGTCCTATTGTTTTGGGAACAATTTTTGGCAGTGGGAGGGGTAATGACTCTTTACAGTGAATATGCAAAAGAAGATGTTCACAAGTTCAGCCCAGGTAAATGCTCACTTGCTGCTGGTTACAATATTGTAAAATAAATTATGCCAGACAAATAAGACAAAGACTAAAGGGTGTTGATAACATGTATTAATAAAGTATTGGCACTTTCACCTGCTCCATTGTTTTTGGACTGTTCATTTCCAATCAAACAATGTATGTCCTATTGTTTTGGGAACAATTGTTGGCAGTGGGAGGGGTAATGACTCTTTACAGTGAATATCCAAAAGATGATGTTCACAAGTTCAGCCCAGGTAGATGCTCAGCCCATATTCACAGACCTAAACAGTGGTTACAATAAAGATCAATGATGAAATAAGACAAAGACTAAAGGTTGTTGATAACATGTATTAATAAAGTATTGATTTCACCTGCTCCATTGTTTTTGGACTGTTCACAGTCAAAAAAAATGTCCTATTGTTTTGGGAACAATTGTTGCAGTGGGAGGGGTAATGACTCTTTACAGTGAATATGCAAAAGATGATGTTCACAAGTTCAGCCCAGGTAAATGCTCACATATTGCTGCTGGTTACAATTTTGTTAAAAATAAATGATGCAGAGAAAGAAAATAAGACAAAGACTAAAGGGTGTTGATAACATGTATTAATAAAGTATTGGCAATTTCACCTGCTCCATTGTTTTTGGACTGTTCATTTGCAGTCAAAAAATGTATGTCCTATTGTTTTGGGAACAATTGTTGGCAGTGGGAGGGGTAATGACTCTTTACAGTGAATATGCAAAAGATGATGTTCACAAGTTCAGCCCAGGTAAATGCTCAGCCCATATTCACAGACCTAAACCTACTCACTTGCTGCTGTTTACAATATTGTAAAATAAATGATGCCAGAGAAATAAGACAAAAATAAAGGGTGTTGATTTTCCAGCCCTTGCACACATAATGAAGAGCAGAGTGGCGCAGTTTTGGGAGCGTGCTGGGCCCATAACCCAGAGGTCGATGGATCGAAACCATCCTCTGCTAACTGCAATGCTTTGGTTCTGCATTAAGTCTATATTTGTTAATTCTCTGTCCATTTCACAAATTATCTATAAATGAAAGTGTCTAAAGGGCTCTTTACATGACATGATAAGCTATTTATCAATCATAAACACTGCCACCTGCTCTATTGTTTTTGGACTGTTCATTTGCAATCAAAAATGTATGTCCTATTGTTTTGGGAACAATTGTTGGCAGTGGGAGGGGTAATGACTCTTTACAGTGAATATGCAAAAGATGATGTTCACATGTTCAGCCCAGGTAAATGCTCACTTGCTGCTGGTTACAATTTTGTCAATGATGCCAGAGAAATAAGAGAAAAAGACTAAAGGGTGTTGATAACATGTATTAATAAAGTATTGGCACTTTCACCTGCTCCATTGTTTTTGGACTGTTCATTTCCAATCAAACAATGTATGTCCTATTGTTTTGGGAACAATTGTTGGCAGTGGGAGGGGTAATGACTCTTTACAGTGAATATGCAAAAGATGATGTTCACAAGTTCAGCCCAGGTAAATGCTCAGCCCATATTCACAGACCTAAACCTACTCACTTGCTGCTGGTTACAATTTTGTAAGACTAATGATGCCAGAGAAATAAGACAAAGACTAAAGGGTGTTGATAACATGTATTAATAAAGTATTGGCACTTTCACCTGCTACATTGTTTTTGGACTGTTCATTTCCAATCAAACACTGTATGTCCTATTGTTTTGGGAACAATTGTTGGCAGTGGGAGGGGTAATGACTCTTTACAGTGAATATGCAAAAGATGATGTTCACAAGTTCAGCACAGGTAAATTCTCAGCCCATATTCACAGACCTAAACCTACTCACTTGCTGCTGGTTACAATATTGTAAGATCAATGATGCCAGAGAAATAAGAAAGACTAAAGGGTGTTGATAACATATATTAATAAAGTATTGGCAATTTCACCTGCTCCGTTATTTTTGGACTGTTCATTTGCAGTCAAAAAAGGTATGTCCTATTGTTTTGGGAACAATTGTTGGCAGTGGGAGGGGTAATGACTCTTTACAGTGAATATGCAAAAGATGATGTTCACAAGTTCAGCCCGGGTAAATGCTCAGCCCATATTCACAGACCTAAACCTACTCACTTGCTGCTGTTTACAATATTGTAAAATAAATGATGCCAGAGAAATAAGACAAAGAGTAAAGGGTGTTGATTTTCCAACCCTTGCACACATTACTAAGAGCAGAGTGGCGCAGCGGAAGCGTGCTGGGCCCATAACCCAGAGGTCGATGGATCGAAACCATCCTCTGCTAACTGCAATGCTTTGGCTCTGCATGAAGTCTATATCCTGTCTAATTCTCTGTCCATTTGACAAACTATCTATAAATGGAAGTGTCTATAGTGAAATGGCTCTGCCCTTAATGACATGATTTCACTTGATCTGCCAATCACTTGAAGTGATAAGCTATTTATCAATCATAAACACTGCCACCTGCTCTATTGTTTTTGGACTGTTCATTTCCAATCAAACAATGTATGTCCTATTGTTTTGGGAACAATTGTTGGCAGTAATGGTAATGACTCTTTACAGTGAATATGCAAAAGATGATGTTCACAAGTTCAGCCCAGGTAAATTCTCAACCCATATTCACAAACCTAAACCTATTCACTTGCTGCTGGTTAAAATACTGTAAGATCAATGATGCCAGAGAAATAAGACAAATAGTAAAGGGTGTTGATAACATGTATTAATAAAGTATTGGCACTTTCACCTGCTCCATTGTTTTTGGACTGTTCATTTCCTATCAAACAATGTATGTCCTATTGTTTTGGGAACAATTGTTGGCAGTGGGAGGGGTAATGACTCTTTACAGTGAATATCCAAAAGATGATGTTCACAAGTTCAGCCCAGGTAGATGCTCAGCCCATATTCACAGACCTAAACCTACTCACTTGCTGCTGGTTACAATATTGTAAGATCAATGATGCCAGAGAAATAAGACAAAGACTAAAGGGTGTTGATAACATGTATTAATAAAGTATTGGCACTTTCACCTGCTCCATTGTTTTTGGACTGTTCATTTCCAATCAAACAATGTATGTCCTATTGTTTTGGGAACAATTGTTGGCAGTGGGAGGGGTAATGACTCTTTACAGTGAATATCCAAAAGATGATGTTCACAAGTTCAGCCCAGGTAGATGCTCAGCCCATATTCACAGACCTAAACCTACTCACTTGCTGCTGGTTACAATATTGTAAGATCAATGATGCCAGAGAAATAAGACAAAGACTAAAGGGTGTTGATAACATGTATTAATAAAGTATTGACAATTTCACCTGCTCCATTGTTTTTGGACTGTTCATTTGCAGTCAAAAAAGGTATGTCCTATTGTTTTGGGAACAATTGTTGGCAGTGGGAGGGGTAATGACTCTTTACAGTGAATATGCAAAAGATGATGTTCACAAGTTCAGCCCAGGTAAATGCTCACTTGCTGCTGGTTACAATTTTGTAAGAGTAATGATGCCAGAGAAATAAGACAAAGACTAAAGGGCGTTGATAACATGTATTAATAAAGTATTGCACTTTTCACCTCCTCCATTGTTTTTGGACTGTTCATTTCCAATCAAACAATGTACGTCCTATTGTTTTGGGAACAATTGTTGGCAGTGGGAGGGGTAATGACTCTTTACAGTGAATATGCAAAAGATGATGTTCACAAGTTCAGCCCAGGTAAATGCTCAGCCCATATTCACAGACCTAAACCTACTCACTTGCTGCTGTTTACAATATTGTAAAATAAATGATGCCAGAGAAATAAGACAAAGAGTAAAGGGTGTTGATTTTCCAGCCCTTGCACACATAATGAAGAGCAGAGTGGCGCAGTGGAAGCGTGCTGGGCCCATAACCCAGAGGTCGATGGATCGAAACCATCCTCTGCTAACTGCAATGCTTTGGTTCTGCATTAAGTCTATATCCTGTCTAATTCTCTGTCCATTTCACAAATTATCTATAAATGAAAGTGTCTAAAGGGCTCTTCCCTTAATGACATGATTTCACTCAATCTGCCAATCACTTGAAGTGATAAGCTATTTATACAATCATAAACACTGCCACCTGCTCTATTGTTTTTGGACTGTTCATTTCCAATCAAACAATGTATGTCCTATTGTTTTGGGAACAATTTTTGGCAGTGGGGGGTAATGACTCTTTACAGTGAATATGCAAAAGAAGATGTTCACAAGTTCAGCCCAGGTAAATGCTCACTTGCTGCTGGTTACAATATTGTAAAATAAATTATGCCAGACAAATAAGACAAAGACTAAAGGGTGTTGATAACATGTATTAATAAAGTATTGGCACTTTCACCTGCTCCATTGTTTTTGGACTGTTCATTTCCAATCAAACAATGTATGTCCTATTGTTTTGGGAACAATTGTTGGCAGTGGGAGGGGTAATGACTCTTTACAGTGAATATCCAAAAGATGATGTTCACAAGTTCAGCCCAGGTAGATGCTCAGCCCATATTCACAGACCTAAACCTACTCACTTGCTGCTGGTTACAATATTGTAAAATAAATGATGCCAGAGAAATAAGACAAAGAGTAAAGGGTGTTGATTTTCCAGCCCTTGTATTAATAAAGTATTGACAATTTCACCTGCTCCATTGTTTTTGGACTGTTCATTTGGGCCCATAACCCAGAGTCCTATGTTTTGGGAAACCATCCTCTGCTAACTGCAATGCTTTGGTTCTGCATTAAGTCTATATCCTGTGAATATCTCTGTCCATTTCACAAATTATCTATAAATGGAAAGCCCATATTCACAAAGGGCTCTTCCCTTAATGACATGATTTAAGATCAATCTGCCAAGAACTAAGACAAAGTGATAAGCTATTTATCAATCATAAAAACACTGCCACCTGCTCTATTGTTTTTGGACTGTTCATTTGCAATCAAACAATGTATGTCCTATTGTTTTGGGAACAATTGTTGGCAGTGGAGGGGTAATGACTCTTTACAGTGAATATGCAAAAGATGATGTTCACAAGTTCAGCCCAGGTAAATGATGTTCACATGTTCAGCCCAGGTTGCTCACTTGCTGCTGGTTACAATTTTGTAAGACTAATGCCAGAGAAATAAGACAAAGACTAAAGGGTGTTGATAACATGTATTAATAAAGTATTGGCACTTTCACCTGCTCCATTGTTTTTGGACTGTTCATTTCCAATCAAACAATGTATGTCCTATTGTTTTGGGAACAATTGTTGGCAGTGGGGGGTAATGACTCTTTACAGTGAATATGCAAAAGATGATGTTCACAAGTTCAGCCCAGGTAGATTCAGCCCATATTCACAGACCTAAACCTACTCACTTGCTGCTGGTTACAATTTTGTAAGATCAATGATGCCAGAGAAATAAGACAAAGACTAAAGGGTGTTGATAACATGTATTAATAAAGTATTGGCACTTTCACCTGCTCCATTGTTTTTGGACTGTTCATTTTGCAATCAAACACTGTATGTCCTATTGTTTTGGGAACAATTGTTGGTGGAGGGGTAATGACTCTTTACAGTGAATATGCAAAAGATGATGTTCACAAGTTCAGCCCAGGTAAATTCTCAGCCCATATTCACACAGACCTAAACCTACTCACTTGCTGCTGGTTACAATATTGTAAGATCAATGATGCCAGAGAAATAAGACAAAGACTAAAGGGTGTTGATAACATGTATTAATAAAGTATTGGCAATTTCACCTGCTCCATTGTTTTTGGACTGTTCATTTGCAATCAAAAATGTATGTCCTATTGTTTTGGGAACAATTGTTGGCAGTGGGAGGGGTAATGACTCTTTACAGTGAATATGCAAAAGATGATGTTCACAAGTTCAGCCCAGGTAAATGCTCAGCCCATATTCACAGACCTAAACCTACTCACTTGCTGCTGTTTACAATATTGTAAATTTGCTGTTTACAATATTGTAAAATAAATGATGCCAGAGAAATAAGACAAAGAGTAAAGGGTGTTGATTTTCCAGCCCTTGCACACATAATGAAGAGCAGAGTGGCGCAGCGGAAGCGTGCTGGGCCCATAACCCAGAGGTCGATGGATCGAAACCATCCTCTGCTAACTGCAATGCTTTGGTTCTGCATTAAGTCTATATCCTGTCTAATTCTCTGTCCATTTGACAAATTATCTATAAATGAAAGTGTCTAAAGGGCTCTTCCCTTAATGACATGATTTCACTCAATCTGCCAATCACTTGAAGTGATAAGCTATTTATCAATCATAAACACTGCCACCTGCTCTATTGTTTTTGGACTGTTCATTTCCAATCAAACAATGTATGTCCTATTGTTTTGGGAACAATTTTTGGCAGTGGGAGGGGTAATGACTCTTTACAGTGAATATGCAAAAGATGATGTTCAGTTCAGCCCAGGTTCAGCCCAGGTAAATGCTCACTTGCTGCTGGTTACAATTTTGTAAAATAAATGATGCCAGAGAAATAAGACAAAGACTAAAGGGTGTTGATAACATGTATTAATAAAGTATTGGCACTTTCACCTGCTCCATTGTTTTTGGACTGTTCATTTCCAATCAAACAATGTATGTCCTATTGTTTTGGGAACAATTGTTGGCAGTGGGAGGGGTAATGACTCTTTACAGTGAATATCCAAAAGATGATGTTCACAAGTTCAGCCCAGGTAAATGCTCAGCCCATATTCACAGACCTAAACCTACTCACTTGCTGCTGGTTACAATATTGTAAGATAAATGATGCCAGAGAAATAAAAAAAGTAAAAGGTGTAAAGGGTGTTGATAACATGTATTAATAAAAGTATTCGAAAATGTTTTAACTTTCACCTGCTCCATTGTTTTTGGACTGTTCATTTCACAATCAAACAATGTATGTCCTATTGTTTTGGGAACAATCAATTTTTTGGCAGTGGGAGGGGTAATGACTCTGCTCCATTGTTTTTGGACAGTTGAATATCAAAAATGTATGTCCTATTGTTTTGGGAACAATTGTTGGCAGTGGGAGGGGTAATGACTCTTTACAGTGAATATGCAAAAGATGATGTTCACAAGTTCAGCCCAGGTAAATGCTCACTTGCTGCTGGTTACAATATTGTAAGATCAATGATGCCAGAGAAATAAGACAAAGACTAAAGGGTGTTGATAACATGTATTAATAAAGTATTGGCAATTTCACCTGCTCCATTGTTTTTGGACTGTTCATTTCCAATCAAACACTGTATGTCCTATTGTTTTGGGAACAATTGTTGGCAGTGGGAGGGGTAATGACTCTTTACAGTGAATATGCAAAAGATGATGTTCACAAGTTCAGCCCAGGTAAATTCTCAGCCCATATTCACAGACCTAAACCTACTCACTTGCTGCTGGTTACAATATTGTAAGATCAATGATGCCAGAGAAATAAGACAAAGACTAAAGGGTGTTGATAACATGTATTAATAAAGTATTGGCAATTTCACCTGCTCCATTGTTTTTGGACTGTTCATTTGCAGTCAAAAAATGTATGTCCTATTGTTTTGGGAACAATTGTTGGCAGTGGAGGGGTAATGACTCTTTACAGTGAATATGCAAAAGATGATGTTCACAAGTTCAGCCCAGGTAAATGCTCAGCCCATATTCACAGACCTAAACCTACTCACTTGCTGCTGTTTACAATATTGTAAAATAAATGATGCCAGAGAAATAAGACAAAGAGTAAAGGGTGTTGATTTTCCAACCCTTGCACACATAACTAAGAGCAGAGTGGCGCAGCGGAAGGCGTGCTGGGCCCATAACCCAGAGGTCGATGGATCGAAACCATCCTCTGCTAACTGCAATGCTTTGGTTCTGCATGAAGTCTATATCCTGTCTAATTCTCTGTCCATTTGACAAATTATCTATAAATAAAGTGTCTATAGTGAAATGGCTCTGCCCTTAATGACATGATTTCACTTGATCTGCCAATCACTTGAAGTGATAAGCTATTTATCAATCATAAACACTGCCACCTGCTCTATTGTTTTTGGACTGTTCATTTCCAATCAAACAATGTATGTGTCCATTGTTTTGGGAACAATTGTTGGCAGTAGGGGTAATGACTCTTTACAGTGAATATGCAAAAAAGATGATGTTCACAAGTTCAGCCCAGGTAAATTCTCAGCCCATATTCACAAACCTAAACCTATTCACTTGCTGCTGGTTAAAATATTGTAAGATCAATGATGCCAGAGAAATAAGACAAAAGACTAAAGGGTGTTGATAACATGTATTAATAAAGTATTGGCACTTTCACCTGCTCCATTGTTTTTGGACTGTTCATTTCCAATCAAACAATGTATGTCCTATTGTTTTGGGAACAATTGTTGGCAGTGGGAGGGGTAATGACTCTTTACAGTGAATATCCAAAAGATGATGTTCACAAGTTCAGCCCAGGTAGATGCTCAGCCCATATTCACAGACCTAAACCTACTCACTTGCTGCTGGTTACAATATTGTAAGATCAATGATGCCAGAGAAATAAGACAAAGAGTAAAGGGTGTTGATAACATGTATTAATAAAGTATTGACAATTTCACCTGCTCCATTGTTTTTGGACTGTTCATTTGCAGTCAAAAATGTATGTCCTATTGTTTTGGGAACAATTGTTGGCAGTGGGAGGGGTAATGACTCTTTACAGTGAATATGCAAAAGATGATGTTCACAAGTTCAGCCCAGGTAAATGCTCAGCCCATATTCACAGACCTAAACCTACTCACTTGCTGCTGGTTACAATTTTGTAAGATCAATGATGCCAGAGAAATAAGACAAAGACTAAAGGGTGTTGATAACATGTATTAATAAAGTATTGGCACTTTCACCTGCTCCATTGTTTTTGGACTGTTCATTTGCAATCAAACAATGTATGTCCTATTGTTTTGGGAACAATTGTTGGCAGTGGGAGGGGTAATGACTCTTTACAGTGAATATGCAAAAGATGATGTTCACAAGTTCAGCCCAGGTAAATGCTCAGCCCATATTCACAGACCTAAACCTACTCACTTGCTGCTGTTTACAATATTGTAAAATAAATGATGCCAGAGAAATAAGACAAAGAGTAAAGGGTGTTGATTTTCCAGCCCTTGCACACATAATGAAGAGCAGAGTGGCGCAGTTGTGCTGGGCCCATAACCCAGAGGTCGATGGATCGAAACCATCCTCTGCTAACTGCAATGCTTTGGTTCTGCATTAAGTCTATATCCTGTCTAATTCTCTGTCCATTTCACAAATTATCTATAAATGAAAGTGTCTAAAGGGCTCTTCCCTTAATGACATGATTTCACTCAATCTGCCAATCACTTGAAGTGATAAGCTATTTATCAATCATAAACACTGCCACCTGCTCTATTGTTTTTGGACTGTTCATTTCCAATCAAACAATGTATGTCCTATTGTTTTGGGAACAATTTTTGGCAGTGGGAGGGGTAATGACTCTTTACAGTGAATATGCAAAAGATGATGTTCACAAGTTCAGCCCAGGTAAATGCTCACTTGCTGCTGGTTACAATTTTGTAAAATAATTATGCCAGAGAAATAAGACAAAGACTAAAGGGTGTTGATAACATGTATTAATAAAGTATTGGCACTTTCACCTGCTCCATTGTTTTTGGACTGTTCATTTCCAATCAAACAATGTATGTCCTATTGTTTTGGGAACAATTGTTGGCAGTGGGAGGGGTAATGACTCTTTACAGTGAATATGCAAAAGATGATGTTCACAAGTTCAGCCCAGGTAAATTCTCAGCCCATATTCACAGACCTAAACCTACTCACTTGCTGCTGGTTACAATATTGTAAGATCAATGATGCCAGAGAAATAAGACAAAGACTAAAGGGTGTTGATAACATGTATTAATAAAGTATTGGCAATTTCACCTGCTCCATTGTTTTTGGACTGTTCATTTGCAGTCAAAAAAGGTATGTCCTATTGTTTTGGGAACAATTGTTGGCAGTGGGAGGGGTAATGACTCTTTACAGTGAATATGCAAAAGATGATGTTCACAAGTTCAGCCCAGGTAAATGCTCAGCCCATATTCACAGACCTAAACCTACTCACTTGCTGCTGGTTTACAATATTGTAAAATAAATGATGCCAGAGAAATAAGACAAAGAGTAAAGGGTGTTGATTTTCCAACCCTTGCACACAAATTACTAAAGCAGGGTGGGATGGAAGCGTGCTGGGCCCATAACCCAGAGGTCGATGGATGAAACCATCCTCTGCTAACTGCAATGCTTTGGCTCTGCATGAAGTCTATATCCTGTCTAATTCTCTGTCCATTTGACAAACTATCTATAAATGGAAGTGTCTATAGTGAAATGGCTCTGCCCTTAATGACATGATTTCACTTGATCTGCCAATCACTTGAAGTGATAAGCTATTTATCAATCATAAACACTGCCACCTGCTCTATTGTTTTTGGACTGTTCATTTCCAATCAAACAATGTATGTCCTATTGTTTTGGGAACAATTGTTGGCAGTGGGAGGGGTAATGACTCTTTACAGTGAATATGCAAAGATGATGATGTTCACAAGTTCAGCCCAGGTAAATTCTCAGCCCATATTCACAAACCTAAACCTATTCACTTGCTGCTGGTTAAAATATTGTAAGATCAATGATGCCAGAGAAATAAGACAAAGAGTAAAGGGTGTTGATAACATGTATTAATAAAGTATTGGCACTTTCACCTGCTCCATTGTTTTTGGACTGTTCATTTCCAATCAAACAATGTATGTCCTATTGTTTTGGGAACAATTGTTGGCAGTGGGAGGGGTAATGACTCTTTACAGTGAATATGCAAAAGATGATGTTCACAAGTTCAGCCCAGGTAAATGCTCAGCCCATATTCACAGACCTAAACCTACTCACTTTTGGTTACAATATTGTAAGATCAATGATGCCAGAGAAATAAGACAAAGACTAAAGGGTGTTGATAACATGTATTAATAAAGTATTGGCACTTTCACCTGCTCCATTGTTTTTGGACTGTTCATTTGCAATCAAACAATGTATGTCCTATTGTTTTGGGAACAATTGTTGGCAGTGGAGGGGTAATGACTCTTTACAGTGAATATGCAAAAGATGATGTTCACAAGTTCAGCCCAGGTAAATGCTCAGCCCATATTCACAGACCTAAACCTACTCACTTGCTGCTGTTTACAATATTGTAAAATAAATGATGCCAGAGAAATAAGACAAAGAGTAAAGGGTGTTGATTTTCCAGCCCTTGCACACATAATGAAGAGCAGAGTGGCGCATTGGAAGCGTTTGGGCCCATAACCCAGAGGTCGATGGATCGAAACCATCCTCTGCTAACTGCAATGCTTTGGTTCTGCATTAAGTCTATATCCTGTCTAATTCTCTGTCCATTTCACAAATTATCTATAAATGAAAGTGTCTAAAGGGCTCTTCCCTTAATGACAATTTCACTCAATCTGCCAATCACTTGAAGTGATAAGCTATTTATCAATCATAAACACTGCCACCTGCTCTATTGTTTTTGGACTGTTCATTTCCAATCAAACAATGTATGTGTCCTATTGTTTTGGGAACAATTTTTGGCAGTGGGAGGGGTAATGACTCTTTACAGTGAATATGCAAAAGATGATGTTCACAAGTTCAGCCCAGGTAAATGCTCACTTGCTGCTATTCACTTGTAAAATTACAATGCTTTAAAATAAGTAAAATAAAATGATGCCAGAGAAATAAGACAAAGACTAAAGGGTGTTGATAACATGTATTAATAAAGTATTGGCACTTTCACCTGCTCCATTGTTTTTGGACTGTTCATTTCCAATCAAACAATGTATGTCCTATTGTTTTGGGAACAATTGTTGGCAGTGGGATGAATCCAAAAGATGATGTTCACAAGTTCAGCCCAGTGTAAAATATCACAAAAAGATGATGCACAATTGTTGGCTCAGAATGGGACCCCACAAACCAACTTGCTGGGCCCATAGGTTACAAAAAATATCCAATCCAAATGTTAAGACAAAGATGGAGGGTGTTGGTTACAATAATAAATATAAAGATGATATTCAAAGATAAGAATATTTCATAAACACTTTCACCTGCTCCATTGTTTTTGGACTGTTCATTTCAATCAAACAATGTATGTCCTATTGTTTTGGGAACAATTGTTGGCAGTGGGAGGGGTAATGACTCTTTACAGTGAATATGCAAAAGATGATGTTCACAAGTTCAGCCCAGGTAAATGCTCAGCCCATATTCACAGACCTAAACCTACTCACTTGCTGCTGGTTACAATATTGTAAAATCAATGATGCCAGAGAAATAAGACAAAGACTAAAGGGTGTTGATATTTGATATAACATTAATAAAGTATTAAGCAATTTCACCTGCTCCATTGTTTTTGGACTGTTCATTTCAATCAAACAATGTATGTCCTATTGTTTTGGGGAACAATTGTTGGCAGTGGGAGGGGTAATGACTCTTTACAGTGAATATGCAAAAGATGATGTTCACAAGTTCAGCCCAGGTAAATGCTCAGCCCATATTCACAGACCTAAACCTACTCACTTGCTATTGGTTACAATATGCCAGAGAAAATAAATGATGCCAGAGAAATAAGACAAAGACTAAAGGGTGTTGATAACATGTATTAATAAAGTATTGGCAATTTCACCTGCTCCATTGTTTTTGGACTGTTCATTTCCAATCAAACAATGTATGTCCTATTGTTTTGGGAACATTGTTTGTTGGGTTGGCAGTGGGAGGGGTAATGACTTTACAGTGAATATCCAAAAGATGATGTTCACAAGTTCAGCCCACAGTAAATGCTCAGCCCATATTCACAGACCTAAACCTACTCACTTGCTGCTGGTTACATATTGTAAAATCAATGATGCCAGAGAAATAAGACAAAGACTAAAGGGGGTTGATAACATGTATTAATAAAGTATTGGCACTTTCACCTGCTCCATTGTTTTTGGACTGTTCATTTCCAATCAAACAATGTATGTCCTATTGTTTTGGGAACAATTGTTGGCAGTGGGAGGGGTAATGACTCTTTACAGTGAATATGCAAAAGATGATGTTCACAAGTTCAGCCCAGGTAAATGCTCAGCCCATATTCACAGACCTAAACCTACTCACTTGCTGCTGGTTACAATATTGTAAAATAAATGATGCCAGAGAAATAAGACAAAGAGTAAAGGGTGTTGATTTTCCAGCCCTTGCACACACATAATGAAGAGCAGAGTGGCCTGGAAGCGTGCTGGGCCCATAACCCAGAGGTCGATGGATCAAAAACCATCCTCTGCTAACTGCAATGCTTTGGTTCTGCATTAAGTCTATATCCTGTCTAATTCTCTGTCCATTTCACAAATTATCTATAAATGAAAGTGTCTAAAGGGCTCTTCCCTTAATGACATGATTTCACTCAATCTGCCAATCACTTGAAGTGATAAGCTATTTATCAATCATAAACACTGCCACCTGCTCTATTGTTTTTGGACTGTTCATTTCCAATCAAACAATGTATGTCCTATTGTTTTGGGAACAATTTTTGGCAGTGGGAGGGGTAATGACTCTTTACAGTGAATATGCAAAAGAAGATGTTCACAAGTTCAGCCCAGGTAAATGCTCACTTGCTGCTGGTTACAATTTTGTAAGACTAATGATGCCAGAGAAATAAGACAAAGACTAAAGGGTGTTGATAACATGTATTAATAAAGTATTGGCACTTTCACCTGCTCCATTGTTTTTGGACTGTTCATTTCCAATCAAACACTGTATGTCCTATTGTTTTGGGAACAATTGTTGGCAGTGGGAGGGGTAATGACTCTTTACAGTGAATATGCAAAAGATGAGTTCACAAGTTCAAGTTCAGCACAGGTAAATTCTCAGCCCATATTCACAGACCTAAACCTACTCACTTGCTGCTGGTTACAATATTGTAAGATCAATGATGCCAGAGAAATAAGAAAGACTAAAGGGTGTTGATAACATATATTAATAAAGTATTGGCAATTTCACCTGCTCCGTTATTTTTGGACTGTTCATTTGCAGTCAAAAAGGTATGTCCTATTGTTTTGGGAACAATTGTTGGCAGTGGGAGGGGTAATGACTCTTTACAGTGAATATGCAAAAGATGATGTTCACAAGTTCAGCCCAGGTAAATGCTCAGCCCATATTCACAGACCTAAACCTACTCACTTGCTGCTGTTTACAATATTGTAAAATAAATGATGCCAGAGAAATAAGACAAAGAGTAAAGGGTGTTGATTTTCCAACCCTTGCACACATTACTAAGAGCAGAGTGGCGCAGCGGAAGGCGTGCTGGGCCCATAACCCAGAGGTCGATGGATCGAAAAGTCCTCTCTGCTAACTGCAATGCTTTGGCTCTGCATGAAGTCTATATCCTGTCTAATTCTCTGTCCATTTGACAAACTATCTATAAATGGAAGTGTCTATAGTGAAATGGCTCTGCCCTTAATGACATGATTTCACTTGATCTGCCAATCACTTGAAGTGATAAGCTATTTATCAATCATAAACACTGCCACCTGCTCTATTGTTTTTGGACTGTTCATTTCCAATCAAACAATGTATGTCCTATTGTTTTGGGAACAATTGTTGGCAGTAAGGGGTAATGACTCTTTACAGTGAATATGCAAAAGATGATGTTCACAAGTTCAGCCCAGGTAAATTCTCAACCCATATTCACAAACCTAAACCTATTCACTTGCTGCTGGTTAAAATACTGTAAGATCAATGATGCCAGAGAAATAAGACAAATAGTAAAGGGTGTTGATAACATGTATTAATAAAGTATTGGCACTTTCACCTGCTCCATTGTTTTTGGACTGTTCATTTCCTATCAAACAATGTATGTCCTATTGTTTTGGGAACAATTGTTGGCAGTGGGAGGGGTAATGACTCTTTACAGTGAATATCCAAAAGATGATGTTCACAAGTTCAGCCCAGGTAGATGCTCAGCCCATATTCACAGACCTAAACCTACTCACTTGCTGCTGGTTACAATATTGTAAGATCAATGATGCCAGAGAAATAAGACAAAGACTAAAGGGTGTTGATAACATGTATTAATAAAGTATTGACAATTTCACCTGCTCCATTGTTTTTGGACTGTTCATTTGCAGTCAAAAAAGGTATGTCCTATTGTTTTGGGAACAATTGTTGGCAGTGGGAGGGGTAATGACTCTTTACAGTGAATATGCAAAAAAGATGATGTTCACAAGTTCAGCCCAGGTAAATGCTCACTTGCTGCTGGTTACAATTTTGTAAGAGTAATGATGCCAGAGAAATAAGACAAAGACTAAAGGGCGTTGATAACATGTATTAATAAAGTATTGGCACTTTCACCTCCTCCATTGTTTTTGGACTGTTCATTTCCAATCAAACAATGTACGTCCTATTGTTTTGGGAACAATTGTTGGCAGTGGGAGGGGTAATGACTCTTTACAGTGAATATGCAAAAGATGATGTTCACAAGTTCAGCCCAGGTAAATGCTCAGCCCATATTCACAGACCTAAACCTACTCACTTGCTGCTGTTTACAATATTGTAAAATAAATGATGCCAGAGAAATAAGACAAAGAGTAAAGGGTGTTGATTTTCCAGCCCTTGCACACATAATGAAGAGCAGAGTGGCGCAGTGGAAGCGTGCTGGGCCCATAACCCAGAGGTCGATGGATCGAAACCATCCTCTGCTAACTGCAATGCTTTGGTTCTGCATTAAGTCTATATCCTGTCTAATTCTCTGTCCATTTCACAAATTATCTATAAATGAAAGTGTCTAAAGGGCTCTTCCCTTAATGACATGATTTCACTCAATCTGCCAATCACTTGAAGTGATAAGCTATTTATCAATCATAAACACTGCCACCTGCTCTATTGTTTTTGGACTGTTCATTTCCAATCAAACAATGTATGTCCTATTGTTTTGGGAACAATTTTTGGCAGTGGGAGGGGTAATGACTCTTTACAGTGAATATGCAAAAGAAGATGTTCACAAGTTCAGCCCAGGTAAATGCTCACTTGCTGCTGGTTACAATATTGTAAAATAAATTATGCCAGACAAATAAGACAAAGACTAAAGGGTGTTGATAACATGTATTAATAAAGTATTGGCACTTTCACCTGCTCCATTGTTTTTGGACTGTTCATTTCCAATCAAACAATGTATGTCCTATTGTTTTGGGAACAATTGTTGGCAGTGGGAGGGGTAATGACTCTTTACAGTGAATATCCAAAAGATGATGTTCACAAGTTCAGCCCAGGTAGATGCTCAGCCCATATTCACAGACCTAAACCTACTCACTTGCTGCTGGTTACAATTGTAAAATAAATGATGCCAGAGAAATAAGACAAAGACTAAAGGGTGTTGATAACATGTATTAATAAAGTATTGACAATTTCACCTGCTCCATTGTTTTTGGACTGTTCATTTGCAGTCAAACACTGTATGTCCTATTGTTTTGGGAACAATTGTTGGCAGTGGGAGGGGTAATGACTCTTTACAGTGAATATGCAAAAAAGATGATGTTCACAAGTTCAGCCCAGGTAAATTCTCAGCCCATATTCACAGACCTAAACCTACTCACTTGCTGCTGGTTACAATATTGTAAGATCAATGATGCCAGAGAAATAAGACAAAGAGTAAAGGGTGTTGATAACATGTATTAATAAAGTATTGACAATTTCACCTGCTCCATTGTTTTTGGACTGTTCATTTGCAGTCAAAAAAGGTATGTCCTATTGTTTTGGGAACAATTGTTGGCAGTGGGAGGGGTAATGACTCTTTACAGTGAATATGCAAAAGATGATGTTCACAAGTTCAGCCCAGGTAAATGCTCAGCCCATATTCACAGACCTAAACCTACTCACTTGCTGCTGTTTACAATATTGTAAAATAAATGATGCCAGAGAAATAAGACAAAAAGTAAAGGGTGTTGATTTTCCAACCCTTGCACACATTGTTTAAGAGCAGAGTGGCGCAGTGGGAAGCGTGCTGGGCCCATAACCCAGAGGTCGATGGATGAAACCATCCTCTGCTAACTGCAATGCTTTGGTTCTGCATGAAGTCTATATCCTGTCTAATTCTCTGTCCATTTGACAAACTATCCATTGTTTAGTGAAATGGCTCTGCCCTTAATGACATGATTTCACTCAATCTGCCAATCACTTGAAGTGATAAGCTATTTATCAATCATAAACACTGCCACCTGCTCTATTGTTTTTGGACTGTTCATTTCCAATCAAACAATGTATGTCCTATTGTTTTGGGAACAATTGTTGGCAGTGGAGGGGTAATGACTCTTTACAGTGAATATGCAAAAGATGATGTTCACAAGTTCAGCCCAGGTAAATGCCCATTATTCACAAACCTAAACCTATTCACTGGTTACAATTTTGTAAGATCAATGATGCCAGAGAAATAAGACAAAGACTAAAGGGTGTTGATAACATGTATTAATAAAGTATTGGCACTTTCACCTGCTCCATTGTTTTTGGACTGTTCATTTCCAATCAAACAATGTATGTCCTATTGTTTTGGGAACAATTGTTGGCAGTGGGAGGGGTAATGACTCTTTACAGTGAATATGCAAAAGATGATGTTCACAAGTTCAGCCCAGGTAAATTCTCAGCCCATATTCACAGACCTAAACCTACTCACTTGCTGCTGGTTACAATATTGTAAGATCAATGATGCCAGAGAAATAAGACAAAGACTAAAGGGTGTTGATAACATGTATTAATAAAGTATTGGCAATTTCACCTGCTCCATTGTTTTTGGACTGTTCATTTGCAGTCAAAAATGTATGTCCTATTGTTTTGGGAACAATTGTTGGCAGTGGGAGGGGTAATGACTCTTTACAGTGAATATGCAAAAGATGATGTTCACAAGTTCAGCCCAGGTAAATGCTCAGCCCATATTCACAGACCTAAACCTACTCACTTGCTGCTGTTTACAATATTGTAAAATAAATGATGCCAGAGAAATAAGACAAAGAGTAAAGGGTGTTGATTTTCCAACCCTTGCACACATTATAAGAGCAGAGTGGGCGCCATTGAAGCGTGCTGGGCCCATAACCCAGAAATAAGAAACCATCCTCTGCTAACTGCAATGCTTTGGATCTGCATGAAGTCTATATCCTGTCTAATTCTGTGTCCATTTGACAAACTATCTATAAATGCAAGTGTCTAAAGTGAAATGGCTCTGCCCTTAATGACATGATTTCACTCGATCTGCCAATCACTTGAAGTGATTAGCTATTTATCAATCATAAACACTGCCACCTGCTCTATTGTTTTTGGACTGTTCATTTCCAATCAAACAATGTATGTCCTATTGTTTTGGGAACAATTGTTGGCAGTGGGAGGGGTAATGACTCTTTACAGTGAATATGCAAAAGATGATGTTCACAAGTTCAGCCCAGGTAAATTCTCAACCCATATTCACAAACCTAAACCTATTCACTTGCTGCTGGTTAAAATATTGTAAGATCAATGATGCCAGAGAAATAAGACAAATAGTAAAGGGTGTTGATAACATGTATTAATAAAGTATTGGCACTTTCACCTGCTCCATTGTTTTTGGACTGTTCATTTCCAATCAAACAATGTATGTCCTATTGTTTTGGGAACAATTGTTGGCAGTGGGAGGGGTAATGACTCTTTACAGTGAATATCCAAAAGATGATGTTCACAAGTTCAGCCCAGGTAGATGCTCAGCCCATATTCACAGACCTAAACCTACTCACTTGCTGCTGGTTACAATATTGTAAGATCAATGATGCCAGAGAAATAAGACAAAGACTAAAGGGTGTTGATAACATGTATTAATAAAGTATTGACAATTTCACCTGCTCCATTGTTTTTGGACTGTTCATTTGCAGTCAAAAAAGGTATGTCCTATTGTTTTGGGAACAATTGTTGGCAGTGGGAGGGGTAATGACTCTTTACAGTGAATATGCAAAAGATGATGTTCACAAGTTCAGCCCAGGTAAATGCTCACTTGCTGCTGGTTACAATTTTGTAAGAGTAATGATGCCAGAGAAATAAGACAAAGACTAAAGGGCGTTGATAACATGTATTAATAAAGTATTGGCACTTTCACCTCCTCCATTGTTTTTGGACTGTTCATTTCCAATCAAACAATGTACGTCCTATTGTTTTGGGAACAATTGTTGGCAGTGGGAGGGGTAATGACTCTTTACAGTGAATATGCAAAAGATGATGTTCACAAGTTCAGCCCAGGTAAATGCTCAGCCCATATTCACAGACCTAAACCTACTCACTTGCTGCTGTTTACAATATTGTAAAATAAATGATGCCAGAGAAATAAGACAAAGAGTAAAGGGTGTTGATTTTCCAGCCCTTGCACACATAATGAAGAGCAGAGTGGCGCATTGTTTTGGGCGTGCTGGGCCCATAACCCAGAGGTCGATGGATCGAAACCATCCTCTGCTAACTGCAATGCTTTGGTTCTGCATTAAGTCTATATCCTGTCTAATTCTCTGTCCATTTCACAAATTATCTATAAATGAAAGTGTCTAAAGGGCTCTTCCCTTAATGACATGATTTCACTCAATCTGCCAATCACTTGAAGTGATAAGCTATTTATCAATCATAAACACTGCCACCTGCTCTATTGTTTTTGGACTGTTCATTTCCAATCAAACAATGTATGTCCTATTGTTTTGGGAACAATTTTTGGCAGTGGGAGGGGTAATGACTCTTTACAGTGAATATGCAAAAGAAGATGTTCACAAGTTCAGCCCAGGTAAATGCTCACTTGCTGCTGGTTACAATATTGTAAAATAAATTATGCCAGACAAATAAGACAAAGACTAAAGGGTGTTGATAACATGTATTAATAAAGTATTGGCACTTTCACCTGCTCCATTGTTTTTGGACTGTTCATTTCCAATCAAACAATGTATGTCCTATTGTTTTGGGAACAATTGTTGGCAGTGGGAGGGGTAATGACTCTTTACAGTGAATATCCAAAAGATGATGTTCACAAGTTCAGCCCAGGTAGATGCTCAGCCCATATTCACAGACCTAAACCTACTCACTTGCTGCTGGTTACAATATTGTAAAATAAATGATGCCAGAGAAATAAGACAAAGAATAAAGGGTGATGATAACAGGTATTAATAAAGTATTGACAATTTCACCTGCTCCATTGTTTTTGGACTGTTCATTTGCAGTCAAAAAAGGTATGTCCTATTGTTTTGGGAACAATTGTTGGCAGTGGGAGGGGTAATGACTCTTTACAGTGAATATCCAAAAGATGATGTTCACAAGTTCAGCCCAGGTAGATGCTCAGCCCATATTCACAGACCTAAACCCTCACTTGCTTGCTGTTTGGTTAATATTGTAAGATCAATGATGCCAGAGAAATAAGACAAAGAATAAAGGGTGTTGATTTCCAGGTATTAATAAAGTATTGACAATTTCACCTGCTCCATTGTTTTTGGACTGTTCCCATCAAAAAGGTATGTCCTAATGGGAAAATTGTTCCAGTGGGAGGGGCAATGACTCTTTTGAATATGCAAAAGATGATGTTCACATGTTCAGCCCAGGTAAATGCTCTGTCCATTTTATCTATAAATGTTTTTCTAAAGGGCTCTTCCCTTAATGAATGATGCCAGAGAAATAAGACAAATCAAAGGGTGTTGATAACATGTATTTATAAAGTATAAACACTTTCACCTGCTCCATTGTTTTTGGACTGTTCATTTCCAATCAAACAATGTATGTCCTATTGTTTTGGGAACAATTGTTGGCAGTGGGAGGGGTAATGACTCTTTACAGTGAATATGCAAAAGATGATGTTCACATGTTCAGCCCAGGTAGTTCAGCCCAGGTAAATGCTCACTTGCTGCTGGTTACAATTTTGTAAGACTAATGATGCCAGAGAAATAAGACAAAGACTAAAGGGTGTTGATAACATGTATTAATAAAGTATTGGCACTTTCACCTGCTCCATTGTTTTTGGACTGTTCATTTCCAATCAAACACTGTATGTCCTATTGTTTTGGGAACAATTGTTGGCAGTGGGAGGGGTAATGACTCTTTACAGTGAATATGCAAAAGATGATGTTCACAAGTTCAGCACAGGTAAATTCTCAGCCCATATTCACAGACCTAAACCTACTCACTTGCTGCTGGTTACAATATTGTAAGATCAATGATGCCAGAGAAATAAGACAAAGACTAAAGGGTGTTGATAACATATATTAATAAAGTATTGGCAATTTCACCTGCTCCGTTATTTTTGGACTGTTCATTTGCAGTCAAAAAAGGTATGTCCTATTGTTTTGGGAACAATTGTTGGCAGTGGGAGGGGTAATGACTCTTTACAGTGAATATGCAAAAGATGATGTTCACAAGTTCAGCCCAGGTAAATGCTCAGCCCATATTCACAGACCTAAACCTACTCACTTGCTGCTGTTTACAATATTGTAAAATAAATGATGCCAGAGAAATAAGACAAAGAGTAAAGGGTGTTGATTTTCCAACCCTTGCACACATTACTAAGAGCAGAGTGGCGCAGCGGAAGCGTGCTGGGCCCATAACCCAGAGGTCGATGGATCGAAACCATCCTCTGCTAACTGCAATGCTTTGGCTCTGCATGAAGTCTATATCCTGTCTAATTCTCTGTCCATTTGACAAACTATCTATAAATGGAAGTGTCTATAGTGAAATGGCTCTGCCCTTAATGACATGATTTCACTTGATCTGCCAATCACTTGAAGTGATAAGCTATTTATCAATCATAAACACTGCCACCTGCTCTATTGTTTTTGGACTGTTCATTTCCAATCAAACAATGTATGTCCTATTGTTTTGGGAACAATTGTTGGCAGTAATGGTAATGACTCTTTACAGTGAATATGCAAAAGATGATGTTCACAAGTTCAGCCCAGGTAAATTCTCAGCCCATATTCACAAACCTAAACCTATTCACTTGCTGCTGGTTAAAATATTGTAAGATCAATGATGCCAGAGAAATAAGACAAATAGTAAAGGGTGTTGATAACATGTATTAATAAAGTATTGGCACTTTCACCTGCTCCATTGTTTTTGGACTGTTCATTTCCAATCAAACAATGTATGTCCTATTGTTTTGGGAACAATTGTTGGCAGTGGGGGGGTAATGACTCTTTACAGTGAATATCCAAAAGATGATGTTCACAAGTTCAGCCCAGGTAGATGCTCAGCCCATATTCACAGACCTAAACCTACTCACTTGCTGCTGGTTACAATATTGTAAGATCAATGATGCCAGAGAAATAAGACAAAGACTAAAGGGTGTTGATAACATGTATTAATAAAGTATTGACAATTTCACCTGCTCCATTGTTTTTGGACTGTTCATTTGCAGTCAAAAAGGTATGTCCTATTGTTTTGGGAACAATTGTTGGCAGTGGGAGGGGTAATGACTCTTTACAGTGAATATGCAAAAGATGATGTTGTTCAGCCCAGGTAAATTCAGCCCAGGTAAAATGCTCACTTGCTGCTGGTTACAATTTTGTAAGAGTAATGATGCCAGAGAAATAAGACAAAGACTAAAGGGTGTTGATAACATGTATTAATAAAGTATTGGCACTTTCACCTCCTCCATTGTTTTTGGACTGTTCATTTCCAATCAAACAATGTATGTCCTATTGTTTTGGGAACAATTGTTGGCAGTGGGAGGGGTAATGACTCTTTACAGTGAATATGCAAAAGATGATGTTCACAAGTTCAGCCCAGGTAAATGCTCAGCCCATATTCACAGACCTAAACCTACTCACTTGCTGCTGGTTTACAATATTGTAAAATAAATGATGCCAGAGAAATAAGACAAAGAGTAAAGGGTGTTGATTTTCCAGCCCTTGTATGCACATAAAGAGCACCTGCTCCATTGTTTTTGGACTGTTCATTTGCAGTCAAACTGGGTATGTCCTATTGTTTTGGGAACAATTGTTGGAGGTGGGATGGATGAAACCATTTACAGTGAATATGCAAAATGATGATGTTCTGCAGGTTAAGTCTAAAGACCTCTAATTCTTGTCCATTTACAAATATTGTAAGATGAAGTGGTTAAATGATGTGCCAGAAAGGCTCTTCCCTTAAAGACAAAGACTCAAAAGGCCAATCATAACATGTATTAATAATCAATCATAAACACTGCCACCTGCTCCATTGTTTTTGGACTGTTCATTTCAATCAAACAATGTATGTCCTATTGTTTTGGGAACAATTGTTGGCAGTGGGAGGGGTAATGACTCTTTACAGTGAATATGCAAAAGATGATGTTCACAAGTTCAGCCCAGGTAAATGCTCACTTGCTGCTGGTTACAATTTTGTAAGACTAATGATGCCAGAGAAATAAGACAAAGACTAAAGGGTGTTGATAACATGTATTAATAAAGTATTGGCACTTTCACCTGCTCCATTGTTTTTGGACTGTTCATTTCCAATCAAACAATGTATGTCCTATTGTTTTGGGAACAATTGTTGGCAGTGGGAGGGGTAATGACTCTTTACAGTGAATATGCAAAAGATGATGTTCACAAGTTCAGCCCAGGTAAATTCTCAGCCCATATTCACAGACCTAAACCTACTCACTTGCTGCTGGTTACAATATTGTAAGATCAATGATGCCAGAGAAATAAGACAAAGACTAAAGGGTGTTGATAACATGTATTAATAAAGTATTGGCAATTTCACCTGCTCCATTGTTTTTGGACTGTTCATTTGCAGTCAAAAAGGTATGTCCTATTGTTTTGGGAACAATTGTTGGCAGTGGGAGGGTAATGACTCTTTACAGTGAATATG
>NW_021166702.1:338908-356847 GCF_004354835.1 Perca flavescens
CTGTAAAGAGTCATTACCCCTCCCACTGCCAACAATTGTTCCCAAAACAATAGGACATACCTTTTTTGACTGCAAATGAACAGTCCAAAAACAATGGAGCAGGTGAAATTGTCAATACTTTATTAATACATGTTATCAACACCCTTTACTCTTTGTCTTATTTCTCTGGCATCATTTATTTTACAATATTGTAACCAGCAGCAAGTGAGTAGGTTTAGGTCTGTGAATATGGGCTGAGCATTTACCTGGGCTGAACTTGTGAACATCATCTTTTGCATATTCACTGTAAAGAGTCATTACCCCTCCCACTGCCAACAATTGTTCCCAAAACAATAGGACATACATTGTTTGATTGGAAATGAACAGTCCAAAAACAATGGAGCAGGTGAAAGTGCCAATACTTTATTAATACATGTTATCAACACCCTTTAGTCTTTGTCTTATTTCTCTGGCATCATTAGTCTTACAAAATTGTAACCAGCAGCAAAGTACCTGGGAGCATTTACCTGGGCTGAACATGTGAACATCATCTTTTGCATATTCCTGTAAAGAGTCATTACCCCTCCCACTGCCAACAATTGTTCCCAAAACAATAGGACATACCTTTTTGACTGCAAATGAACAGTCCAAAAAAAAACAATGGAGCAGGTGAAATTGTCAATACTTTATTAATACATGTTATCAACACCCTTTACTCTTTGTCTTATTTCTCTGGCATCATTTATTTTACAATATTGTAACCAGCAGCAAGTGAGTAGGTTTAGGTCTGTGAATATGGGCTGAGCATCTACCTGGGCTGAACTTGTGAACATCATCTTTTGGATATTCACTGTAAAGAGTCATTACCCCTCCCACTGCCAACAATTGTTCCCAAAACAATAGGACATACATTGTTTGATTGGAAATGAACAGTCCAAAAACAATGGAGCAGGTGAAAGTGCCAATACTTTATTAATACATGTTATCAACACCCTTTAGTCTTTGTCTTATTTCTCTGGCATCATTAGTCTTACAAAATTGTAACCAGCAGCAAGTGAGCATTTACCTGGGCTGAACATGTGAACATCATCTTTTGCATATTCACTGTAAAGAGTCATTACCCCTCCCACTGCCAACAATTGTTCCCAAAACAATAGGACATACCTTTTTTGACTGCAAATGAACAGTCCAAAAACAATGGAGCAGGTGAAATTGTCAATACTTTATTAATACATGTTATCAACACCTTTACTTTGTGTCTTATTTCTCTGGCATCATTGATCTTACAATATTGTAACCAGCAGCAAGTGAGTAGGTTTAGTTCTGTGAATATGGGCTGAGCACCTACCTGGGCTGAACTTGTGAACATCATCTTTTGGATATTCACTGTAAAGAGTCATTACCCTCCCACTGCCAACAATTGTTCCCAAAACAATAGGACATACATTGTTTAATTGGAAATGAACAGTCCAAAAACAATGGAGCAGGTGAAATTGTCAATACTTTATTAATACATGTTATCAAAACCCTTTAGTCTTTGTCTTCTTTCTCTGGCATCATTGGTCTTACAATATTGTAACCAGCAGAAAGTGAGCATTTACCTGGGCTGAACTTGTGAACATCATCTTTTGCATATTCACTGTAAAGAGTCATTACCCCTCCCACTGCCAACAATTGTTCCCAAAACAATAGGACGTACATTGTTTGATTGGAAATGAACAGTCCAAAAACAATGGAGGAGGTGAAAGTGCCAATACTTTATTAATACATGTTATCAACGCCCTTTAGTCTTTGTCTTATTTTTCTGGCATCATTAGTCTTACAAAATTGTAACCAGCAGCAAGTGAGCATTTACCTGGGCTGAACTTGTCAACATCATCTTTTGCATATTCACTGTAAAGAGTCATTACCCCTCCCACTGCCAACAATTGTTCCCAAAACAATAGGACATACAGTGTTTGATTGGAAATGAACAGTCCAAAAACAATGGAGCAGGTGAAAATGCCAATACTTTATTAATACATGTTATCAACACCCTTTACTCTTTGTCTTATTTCTCTGGCATCATTGATCTTACAATATTGTAACCAGCAGCAAGTGAGTAGGTTTAGGTCTGTGAATATGGGCTGAGCATTTACCTGGGCTGAACTTGTGAACATCATCTTTTGCATATTCACTGTAAAGAGTCATTACCCCTCCCACTGCCAACAATTGTTCCCAAAACAATAGGACATACATTGTTTGATTGGAAATGAACAGTCCAAAAACAATGGAGCAGGTGAAAGTGCCAATACTTTATTAATACATGTTATCAACACCCTGTAGTCTTTGTCTTATTTCTCTGGCATCATTAGTCTTACAAAATTGTAACCAGCAGCAAGTGAGCATTTACCTGGGCTGAACATGAGAACATCATCTTTTGCTTATTCCCTGTAAAGAGTCATTACCCTCCCACTGCCAAAAATGGTTCCCAAAACAATAGGACATACCTTTTTTGACTGCAAATGAACAGTCCAAAAACAATGGAGCAGGTGAAAGTGCCAATACTTTATTAATACATGTTATCAACACCCTTTACTCTTTGTCTTATTTCTCTGGCATCATTGATTTTACAATATTTAACCAGCAGCAAGTGAATAGGTTTAGGTCTGTGAATATGGGCTGAGAATTTACCTGGGCTGAACTTGTGAACATCATCTTTTGCATATTCACTGTAAAGAGTCATTACCCCTCCCACTGCCAACAATTGTTCCCAAAACAATAGGACATACAGTGTTTGATTGAAATGAACAGTCCAAGTACAATGGAGCAGGTGAAAGTGCCAATACTTTATTAATACATGTTATCAACACCCTGTAGTCTTTGTCTTATTTCTCTGGCATCATTAGTCTTACAAAATTGTAACCAGCAGCAAGTGAGCATTTACCTGGGCTAAACATGAGAACATCATCTTTTGCTTATTCCCTGTAAAGAGTCATTACCCGTCCCACTGCCAAAAATGGTTCCCAAAACAATAGGACATACCTTTTTTGACTGCAAATGAACAGTCCAAAAACAATGGAGCAGGTGAAATTGTCAATACTTTATTAATACATGTTATCAACACCTCTTACTCTGTGTCTTATTTCTCTGGCACCATTGATCTTACAATATTGTAACCAGCAGCAAGTGAGTAGGTTTAGGTCTGTGAATATGGGCTGAGAATTTACCTGTGCTGAACTTGTGAACATCATCTTTTGCATATTCACTGTAAAGAGTCATTACCCCTCCCACTGCCAACAATTGTTCCCAAAATAATAGGACATACATTGTTTGATTGGAAATGAACAGTCCAAAAACAATGGAGCAGGTGAAATTGTCAATACTTTATTAATACATGTTATCAACACCCTCTAGTCTTTGTCTTATTTCTCTGGCATCATTAGTCTTACAAAATTGTAACCAGCAGCAAGTGAGCATTTACCTGGGCTGAACATGGGAACATCATCTTTTGCATATTCACTGTAAAGAGTCATTACCCCTCCCACTGCCAACAATTGTTCCCAAAACAATAGGACATACCTTTTTTGACTGCAAATGAACAGTCCAAAAACAATAGAGCAGGTGGAAGTGTTTATGATTGGTAAATAGCAAATCACTTCAAGTGATTGGCAGATTGAGTGAAATCATGTCATTAAGGGCAGAGCCATTTCACTTTAGACACTTTCACTTATAGATAGTTTGTCAAATGGACAGAGAATTAGACAGGATATAGACTTCATTCAGATCCAAAGCATTGCAGTTAGCAGAGGATGGTTTCAATCCACTGACCTCTGGGTTATGGGCCCAGCACATTTCCGCTGCGCCACTCTGCTCGTTGTTATGTGTGCACGGGTTGGAAAATCAACACCTTTTTCTCTTTGTCTTATTTCTCTGGTATCATTTATTTTACAATATTGTAAACAGCAGCAAGTGAGTAGGTTTAGGTCTGTGAATATGGGCTGAGCATTTACCTGGGCTGAATTGTGAACATCATCTTTTGCATATTCACTGTAAAGAGTCATTACCCTCCCACTGCCAACAATTGTTCCCAAAACAATAGGACATACCTTTTTGACTGCAAATGAACAGTCAAAAAAACAATGGAGCAGGTGAAATTGTCAATACTTTATTAATACATGTTATCAACACCCTTTACTCTTTGTCTTATTTCTCTGGCATCATTTATTTTACAATATTGTAACCAGCAGCAAGTGAGTAGGTTTAGGTCTGTGAATATGGGCTGAGCATCTACCTGGGCTGAACTTGTGAACACCATCTTTTGGATATTCACTGTAAAGAGTCATTACCCCTCCCACTGCCAACAATTGTTCCCAAAACAATAGGACATACATTGTTTGATTGAAATGAACAGTCCAAAAACAATGGAGCAGGTGAAAGTGCCAATACTTTATTAATACATGTTATCAACACCCTGTAGTCTTTGTCTTATTTCTCTGGCATCATTAGTCTTACAAAATTGTAACCAGCAGCAAGTGAGCATTTACCTGGGCTGAACATGTGAACATCATCTTTTGCATATTCCCTGTAAAGAGTCATTACCCCTCCCACTGCCAACAATTGTTCCCAAAACAATAGGACATACCTTTTTTGACTGCAAATGAACAGTCCAAAAACAATGGAGCAGGTGAAATTGTCAATACTTTATTAATACATGTTATCAACACCTTTTTACTTTTTGTCTTATTTCTCTGGCATCATTGATCTTACAATATTGTAACCAGCAGCAAGTGAGTAGGTTTAGTTCTGTGAATATGGGCTGAGCACCTACCTGGGCTGAACTCGTGAGCATCATCTTTTGGATATTCACTGTAAAGAGTCATTACCCCTCCCACTGCCAACAATTGTTCCCAAAACAATAGGACATACATTGTTTAATTGGAAATGAACAGTCCAAAAACAATGGAGCAGGTGAAATTGTCAATACTTTATTAATACATGTTATCAAAACCCTTTAGTCTTTGTCTTATTCTTTCTCTGGCATCATTGGTCTTACAATATTGTAACCAGCAGAAAGTGAGCATTTACCTGGGCTGAACTTGTGAACATCATCTTTTGCATATTCACTGTAAAGAGTCATTACCCCTCCCACTGCCAACAATTGTTCCCAAAACAATAGGACGTACATTGTTTGATTGGAAATGAACAGTCCAAAAACAATGGAGGAGGTGAAAGTGCCAATACTTTATTAATACATGTTATCAACCCTTTAGTCTTTGTCTTATTTTTCTGGCATCATTAGTCTTACAAAATTGTAACCAGCAGCAAGTGAGCATTTACCTGGGCTGAACTTGTCAACATCATCTTTTGCATATTCACTGTAAAGAGTCATTACCCCTCCCACTGCCAACAATTGTTCCCAAAACAATAGGACATACAGTGTTTGATTGGAAATGAACAGTCCAAAAACAATGGAGCAGGTGAAAATGCCAATACTTTATTAATACATGTTATCAACACCCTTTACTCTTGTCTTATTTCTCTGGCATCATTGATCTTACAATATTGTAACCAGCAGCAAGTGAGTAGGTTTAGGTCTGTGAATATGGGCTGAGCATTTACCTGGGCTGAACTTGTGAACATCATCTTTTGCATATTCACTGTAAAGAGTCATTACCCCTCCCACTGCCAACAATTGTTCCCAAAACAATAGGACATACATTGTTTGATTGAAATGAACAGTCCAAAAACAATGGAGCAGGTGAAAGTGCCAATACTTTATTAATACATGTTATCAACACCCTGTAGTCTTTGTCTTATTTCTCTGGCATCATTAGTCTTACAAAATTGTAACCAGCAGCAAGTGAGCATTTACCTGGGCTGAACATGAGAACATCATCTTTTGCTTATTCCCTGTAAAGAGTCATTACCCTCCCACTGCCAAAAATGGTTCCCAAAACAATAGGACATACCTTTTTTGACTGCAAATGAACAGTCCAAAAACAATGGAGCAGGTGAAAGTGCCAATACTTTATTAATACATGTTATCAACACCCTTTACTCTTTGTCTTATTTCTCTGGCATCATTGATTTTACAATATTTTAACCAGCAGCAAGTGAATAGGTTTAGGTCTGTGAATATGGGCTGAGAATTTACCTGGGCTGAACTTGTGAACATCATCTTTTGCATATTCACTGTAAAGAGTCATTACCCCTCCCACTGCCAACAATTGTTCCCAAAACAATAGGACATACAGTGTTTGATTGGAAATGAACAGTCCAAAAACAATGGAGCAGGTGAAAGTGCCAATACTTTATTAATACATGTTATCAACACCCTGTAGTCTTTGTCTTATTTCTCTGGCATCATTAGTCTTACAAAATTGTAACCAGCAGCAAGTGAGCATTTACCTGGGCTAAACATGAGAACATCATTTTTTTATATTCCTGTAAAGAGTCATTACCCGTCCCACTGCCAAAAATGGTTCCCAAAACAATAGGACATACCTTTTTTGACTGCAAATGAACAGTCCAAAAACAATGGAGCAGGTGAAATTGTCAATACTTTATTAATACATGTTATCAACACCTCTTACTCTGTGTCTTATTTCTCTGGCACCATTGATCTTACAATATTGTAACCAGCAGCAAGTGAGTAGGTTTAGGTCTGTGAATATGGGCTGAGAATTTACCTGTGCTGAACTTGTGAACATCATCTTTTGCATATTCACTGTAAAGAGTCATTACCCCTCCCACTGCCAACAATTGTTCCCAAAATAATAGGACATACATTGTTTGATTTGAAATGAACAGTCCAAAAAAACAATGGAGCAGGTGAAATTGTCAATACTTTATTAATACATGTTATCAACACCCTCTAGTCTTTGTCTTATTTCTCTGGCATCATTAGTCTTACAAAATTGTAACCAGCAGCAAGTGAGCATTTACCTGGGCTGAACATGGGAACATCATCTTTTGCATATTCACTGTAAAGAGTCATTACCCCTCCCACTGCCAACAATTGTTCCCAAAACAATAGGACATACCTTTTTTGACTGCAAATGAACAGTCCAAAAACAATAGAGCAGGTGGAAGTGTTTATGATTGGTAAATAGCAAATCACTTCAAGTGATTGGCAGATTGAGTGAAATCATGTCATTAAGGGCAGAGCCATTTCACTTTAGACACTTTCACTTATAGATAGTTTGTCAAATGGACAGAGAATTAGACAGGATATAGACTTCATTCAGATCCAAAGCATTGCAGTTAGCAGAGGATGGTTTCAATCCACTGACCTCTGGGTTATGGGCCCAGCACATTTCCGCTGCGCCACTCTGCTCGTTGTTATGTGTGCACGGGTTGGAAAATCAACACCTTTTTCTCTTTGTCTTATTTCTCTGGTATCATTTATTTTACAATATTGTAAACAGCAGCAAGTGAGTAGGTTTAGGTCTGTGAATATGGGCTGAGCATTTACCTGGGCTGAACTTGTGAACATCATCTTTTGCATATTCACTGTAAAGAGTCATTACCCCTCCCACTGCCAACAATTGTTCCCAAAACAATAGGACATACCTTTTTTGACTGCAAATGAACAGTCCAAAAACAATGGAGCAGGTGAAATTGTCAATACTTTATTAATACATGTTATCAACACCCTTTACTCTTTGTCTTATTTCTCTGGCATCATTTATTTTACAATATTGTAACCAGCAGCAAGTGAGTAGGTTTAGGTCTGTGAATATGGGCTGAGCATCTACCTGGGCTGAACTTGTGAACACCATCTTTTGGATATTCACTGTAAAGAGTCATTACCCCTCCCACTGCCAACAATTGTTCCCAAAACAATAGGACATACATTGTTTGATTGGAAATGAACAGTCCAAAAACAATGGAGCAGGTGAAAGTGCCAATACTTTATTAATACATGTTATCAACACCCTGTAGTCTTTGTCTTATTTCTCTGGCATCATTAGTCTTACAAAATTGTAACCAGCAGCAAGTGAGCATTTACCTGGGCTGAACATGTGAACATCATCTTTTGCATATTCCCTGTAAAGAGTCATTACCCCTCCCACTGCCAACAATTGTTCCCAAAACAATAGGACATACCTTTTTTGACTGCAAATGAACAGTCCAAAAACAATGGAGCAGGTGAAATTGTCAATACTTTATTAATACATGTTATCAACACTTTTTTACTTTGTGTCTTATTTCTCTGGCATCATTGATCTTACAATATTGTAACCAGCAGCAAGTGAGTAGGTTTAGTTCTGTGAATATGGGCTGAGCACCTACCTGGGCTGAACTCGTGAGCATCATCTTTTGGATATTCACTGTAAAGAGTCATTACCCCTCCCACTGCCAACAATTGTTCCCAAAACAATAGGACATACATTGTTTAATTGAAATGAACAGTCAAAAACAATGGAGCAGGTGAAATTGTCAATACTTTATTAATACATGTTATCAAAACCCTTTAGTCTTTGTCTTTGTCTTTTCTCTGGCATCATTGGTCTTACAATATTGTAACCAGCAGAAAAGTGAGCATTTACCTGGGCTGAACTTGTGAACATCATCATTTTGCATATTCACTGTAAAGAGTCATTACCCTCCCACTGCCAACAATTGTTCCCAAAACAATAGGACATACATTGTTTGATTGGAAATGAACAGTCCAAAAACAATGGAGGAGGTGAAAGTGCCAATACTTTATTAATACATGTTATCAACGCCCTTTAGTCTTTGTCTTATTTTTCTGGCATCATTAGTCTTACAAAATTGTAACCAGCAGCAAGTGAGCATTTACCTGGGCTGAACTTGTCAACATCATCTTTTGCATATTCACTGTAAAGAGTCATTACCCCTCCCACTGCCAACAATTGTTCCCAAAACAATAGGACATACAGTGTTTGATTGGAAATGAACAGTCCAAAAACAATGGAGCAGGTGAAAATGCCAATACTTTATTAATACATGTTATCAACACCCTTTACTCTTTGTCTTATTTCTCTGGCATCATTGATCTTACAATATTGTAACCAGCAGCAAGTGAGTAGGTTTAGGTCTGTGAATATGGGCTGAGCATTTACCTGGGCTGAACTTGTGAACATCATCTTTTGCATATTCACTGTAAAGAGTCATTACCCCTCCCACTGCCAACAATTGTTCCCAAAACAATAGGACATACATTGTTTGATTTGAAATGAACAGTCCAAAAACAATGGAGCAGGTGAAAGTGCCAATACTTTATTAATACATGTTATCAACACCCTGTAGTCTTTGTCTTATTTCTCTGGCATCATTAGTCTTACAAAATTGTAACCAGCAGCAAGTGAGCATTTACCTGGGCTGAACATGAAGAACATCATCTTTTGCTTATTCCCTGTAAAGAGTCATTACCCTCCCACTGCCAAAAATGGTTCCCAAAACAATAGGACATACCTTTTTGACTGCAAATGAACAGTCCAAAAACAATGGAGCAGGTGAAAGTGCCAATACTTTATTAATACATGTTATCAACACCCTTTACTTTTCTTCTTTCTCTGGCATCATTGATTTTACAATATTTTAACCAGCAGCAAGTGAATAGGTTTAGGTCTGTGAATATGGGCTGAGAATTTACCTGGGCTGAACTTGTGAACATCATCTTTTGCATATTCACTGTAAAGAGTCATTACCCCTCCCACTGCCAACAATTGTTCCCAAAACAATAGGACATACAGTGTTTGATTGGAAATGAACAGTCCAAAAACAATGGAGCAGGTGAAAGTGCCAATACTTTATTAATACATGTTATCAACACCCTGTAGTCTTTGTCTTATTTCTCTGGCATCATTAGTCTTACAAAATTGTAACCAGCAGCAAGTGAGCATTTACCTGGGCTAAACATGAGAACATCATCTTTTGCTTATTCCCTGTAAAGAGTCATTACCCGTCCCACTGCCAAAAATGGTTCCCAAAACAATAGGACATACCTTTTTTGACTGCAAATGAACAGTCCAAAAACAATGGAGCAGGTGAAATTGTCAATACTTTATTAATACATGTTATCAACACCTCTTACTCTGTGTCTTATTTCTCTGGCACCATTGATCTTACAATATTGTAACCAGCAGCAAGTGAGTAGGTTTAGGTCTGTGAATATGGGCTGAGAATTTACCTGTGCTGAACTTGTGAACATCATCTTTTGCATATTCACTGTAAAGAGTCATTACCCCTCCCACTGCCAACAATTGTTCCCAAAATAATAGGACATACATTGTTTGATTGAAATGAACAGTCCAAAAACAATGGAGCAGGTGAAATTGTCAATACTTTATTAATACATGTTATCAACACCCTCTAGTCTTTGTCTTATTTCTCTGGCATCATTAGTCTTACAAAATTGTAACCAGCAGCAAGTGAGCATTTACCTGGGCTGAACATGGGAACATCATCTTTTGCATATTCACTGTAAAGAGTCATTACCCCTCCCACTGCCAACAATTGTTCCCAAAACAATAGGACATACCTTTTTTGACTGCAAATGAACAGTCCAAAAACAATAGAGCAGGTGGAAGTGTTTATGATTGGTAAATAGCAAATCACTTCAAGTGATTGGCAGATTGAGTGAAATCATGTCATTAAGGGCAGAGCCATTTCACTTTAGACACTTTCACTTATAGATAGTTTGTCAAATGGACAGAGAATTAGACAGGATATAGACTTCATTCAGATCCAAAGCATTGCAGTTAGCAGAGGATGGTTTCAATCCACTGACCTCTGGGTTATGGGCCCAGCACATTTTCGCAATAGGCGCCACTCTGCTCGTTGTTATGTGTGCACGGGTTGGAAAATCAACACCTTTTTCTCTTTGTCTTATTTCTCTGGTATCATTTATTTTACAATATTGTAAACAGCAGCAAGTGAGTAGGTTTAGGTCTGTGAATATGGGCTGAGCATTTACCTGGGCTGAACTTGTGAACATCATCTTTTGCATATTCACTGTAAAGAGTCATTACCCCTCCCACTGCCAACAATTGTTCCCAAAACAATAGGACATACCTTTTTTGACTGCAAATGAACAGTCCAAAAACAATGGAGCAGGTGAAATTGTCAATACTTTATTAATACATGTTATCAACACCCTTTACTCTTTGTCTTATTTCTCTGGCATCATTTATTTTACAATATTGTAACCAGCAGCAAGTGAGTAGGTTTAGGTCTGTGAATATGGGCTGAGCATCTACCTGGGCTGAACTTGTGAACACCATCTTTTGGATATTCACTGTAAAGAGTCATTACCCCTCCCACTGCCAACAATTGTTCCCAAAACAATAGGACATACATTGTTTGATTGGAAATGAACAGTCCAAAAACAATGGAGCAGGTGAAAGTGCCAATACTTTATTAATACATGTTATCAACACCCTGTAGTCTTTGTCTTATTTCTCTGGCATCATTAGTCTTACAAAATTGTAACCAGCAGCAAGTGAGCATTTACCTGGGCTGAACATGTGAACATCATCTTTTGCATATTCCCTGTAAAGAGTCATTACCCCTCCCACTGCCAACAATTGTTCCCAAAACAATAGGACATACCTTTTTTGACTGCAAATGAACAGTCCAAAAACAATGGAGCAGGTGAAATTGTCAATACTTTATTAATACATGTTATCAACACCTTTTACTTTGTGTCTTATTTCTCTGGCATCATTGATCTTACAATATTGTAACCAGCAGCAAGTGAGTAGGTTTAGTTCTGTGAATATGGGCTGAGCACCTACCTGGGCTGAACTCGTGAGCATCATCTTTTGGATATTCACTGTAAAGAGTCATTACCCTCCCACTGCCAACAATTGTTCCCAAAACAATAGGACATACATTGTTTAATTGAAATGAACAGTCCAAAAACAATGGAGCAGGTGAAATTGTCAATACTTTATTAATACATGTTATCAAAACCCTTTAGTCTTTGTCTTCTTTCTCTGGCATCATTGGTCTTACAATATTGTAACCAGCAGAAAGTGAGCATTTACCTGGGCTGAACTTGTGAACATCATCTTTTGCATATTCACTGTAAAGAGTCATTACCCTCCCCTCCCACTGCCAACAATTGTTCCCAAAAACAATAGGACATACATTGTTTGATTGAAATGAACAGTCCAAAAACAATGGAGGAGGTGAAAGTGCCAATACTTTATTAATACATGTTATCAACGCCTTTTAGTCTTTGTCTTATTTTTCTGGCATCATTAGTCTTACAAAATTGTAAACCAGCAGCAAGTGAGCATTTACCTGGGCTGAACTTGTCAACATCATCTTTTGCATATTCACTGTAAAGAGTCATTACCCCTCCCACTGCCAACAATTGTTCCCAAAACAATAGGACATACAGTGTTTGATTGAAATGAACAGTCCAAAAACAATGGAGCAGGTGAAAATGCCAATACTTTATTAATACATGTTATCAACACCCTTTACTCTTTGTCTTATTTCTCTGGCATCATTGATCTTACAATATTGTAACCAGCAGCAAGTGAGTAGGTTTAGGTCTGTGAATATGGGCTGAGCATTTACCTGGGCTGAACTTGTGAACATCATCTTTTGCATATTCACTGTAAAGAGTCATTACCCCTCCCACTGCCAACAATTGTTCCCAAAACAATAGGACATACATTGTTTGATTGAAATGAACAGTCCAAAAACAATGGAGCAGGTGAAAGTGCCAATACTTTATTAATACATGTTATCAACACCCTGTAGTCTTTGTCTTATTTCTCTGGCATCATTAGTCTTACAAAATTGTAACCAGCAGCAAGTGAGCATTTACCTGGGCTGAACATGAGAACATCATCTTTTGCTTATTCCCTGTAAAGAGTCATTACCCCTCCCACTGCCAAAAATGGTTCCCAAAACAATAGGACATACCTTTTTTGACTGCAAATGAACAGTCCAAAAACAATGGAGCAGGTGAAAGTGCCAATACTTTATTAATACATGTTATCAACACCCTTTACTCTTTGTCTTATTTCTCTGGCATCATTGATTTTACAATATTTTAACCAGCAGCAAGTGAATAGGTTTAGGTCTGTGAATATGGGCTGAGAATTTACCTGGGCTGAACTTGTGAACATCATCTTTTGCATATTCACTGTAAAGAGTCATTACCCCTCCCACTGCCAACAATTGTTCCCAAAACAATAGGACATACAGTGTTTGATTGAAATGAACAGTCCAAGTACAATGGAGCAGGTGAAAGTGCCAATACTTTATTAATACATGTTATCAACACCCTGTAGTCTTTGTCTTATTTCTCTGGCATCATTAGTCTTACAAAATTGTAACCAGCAGCAAGTGAGCATTTACCTGGGCTAAACATGAGAACATCATCTTTTGCTTATTCCTGTAAAGAGTCATTACCCGTCCCACTGCCAAAAATGGTTCCCAAAACAATAGGACATACCTTTTTGACTGCAAATGAACAGTCCAAAAACAATGGAGCAGGTGAAATTGTCAATACTTTATTAATACATGTTATCAACACCCTTTTACTCTGTGTCTTATTTCTCTGGCACCATTGATCTTACAATATTGTAACCAGCAGCAAGTGAGTAGGTTTAGGTCTGTGAATATGGGCTGAGAATTTACCTGTGCTGAACTTGTGAACATCATCTTTTGCATATTCACTGTAAAGAGTCATTACCCCTCCCACTGCCAACAATTGTTCCCAAAATAATAGGACATACATTGTTTGATTGAAATGAACAGTCCAAAAACAATGGAGCAGGTGAAATTGTCAATACTTTATTAGTACATGTTATCAACACCCTCTAGTCTTTGTCTTATTTCTCTGGCATCATTAGTCTTACAAAATTGTAACCAGCAGCAAGTGAGCATTTACCTGGGCTGAACATGGGAACATCATCTTTTGCATATTCACTGTAAAGAGTCATTACCCCTCCCACTGCCAACAATTGTTCCCAAAACAATAGGACATACCTTTTTTGACTGCAAATGAACAGTCCAAAAACAATAGAGCAGGTGGAAGTGTTTATGATTGGTAAATAGCAAATCACTTCAAGTGATTGGCAGATTGAGTGAAATCATGTCATTAAGGGCAGAGCCATTTCACTTTAGACACTTTCACTTATAGATAGTTTGTCAAATGGACAGAGAATTAGACAGGATATAGACTTCATTCAGATCCAAAGCATTGCAGTTAGCAGAGGATGGTTTCAATCCACTGACCTCTGGGTTATGGGCCCAGCACATTTCCGCTGCGCCACTCTGCTCGTTGTTATGTGTGCACGGGTTGGAAAATCAACACCTTTTTCTCTTTGTCTTATTTCTCTGGTATCATTTATTTTACAATATTGTAAACAGCAGCAAGTGAGTAGGTTTAGGTCTGTGAATATGGGCTGAGCATTTACCTGGGCTGAACTTGTGAACATCATCTTTTGCATATTCACTGTAAAGAGTCATTACCCCCCCACTGCCAACAATTGTTCCCAAAACAATAGGACATACATTGTTTTTTGACTGCAAATGAACAGTCCAAAAACAATGGAGCAGGTGAAATTGTCAATACTTTTTATTAATACATGTTATCAACACCCTTTACTCTTTGTCTTATTTCTCTGGCATCATTTATTTTACAATATTGTAACCAGCAGCAAGTGAGTAGGTTTAGGTCTGTGAATATGGGCTGAGCATCTACCTGGGCTGAACTTGTGAACACCATCTTTTGGATATTCACTGTAAAGAGTCATTACCCCTCCCACTGCCAACAATTGTTCCCAAAACAATAGGACATACATTGTTTGATTGGAAATGAACAGTCCAAAAACAATGGAGCAGGTGAAAGTGCCAATACTTTATTAATACATGTTATCAACACCCTGTAGTCTTTGTCTTATTTCTCTGGCATCATTAGTCTTACAAAATTGTAACCAGCAGCAAGTGAGCATTTACCTGGGCTGAACATGTGAACATCATCTTTTGCATATTCCCTGTAAAGAGTCATTACCCCTCCCACTGCCAACAATTGTTCCCAAAACAATAGGACATACCTTTTTTGACTGCAAATGAACAGTCCAAAAACAATGGAGCAGGTGAAATTGTCAATACTTTATTAATACATGTTATCAACACCTTTTACTTTGTGTCTTATTTCTCTGGCATCATTGATCTTACAATATTGTAACCAGCAGCAAGTGAGTAGGTTTAGTTCTGTGAATATGGGCTGAGCACCTACCTGGGCTGAACTCGTGAGCATCATCTTTTGGATATTCACTGTAAAGAGTCATTACCCCTCCCACTGCCAACAATTGTTCCCAAAACAATAGGACATACATTGTTTAATTGGAAATGAACAGTCCAAAAACAATGGAGCAGGTGAAATTGTCAATACTTTATTAATACATGTTATCAAAACCCTTTAGTCTTTGTCTTCTTTCTCTGGCATCATTGGTCTTACAATATTGTAACCAGCAGAAAGTGAGCATTTACCTGGGCTGAACTTGTGAACATCATCTTTTGCATATTCACTGTAAAGAGTCATTACCCCTCCCACTGCCAACAATTGTTCCCAAAACAATAGGACGTACATTGTTTGATTGGAAATGAACAGTCCAAAAACAATGGAGGAGGTGAAAGTGCCAATACTTTATTAATACATGTTATCAACGCCCTTTAGTCTTTGTCTTATTTTTCTGGCATCATTAGTCTTACAAAATTGTAACCAGCAGCAAGTGAGCATTTACCTGGGCTGAACTTGTCAACATCATCTTTTGCATATTCACTGTAAAGAGTCATTACCCCTCCCACTGCCAACAATTGTTCCCAAAACAATAGGACATACAGTGTTTGATTGGAAATGAACAGTCCAAAAACAATGGAGCAGGTGAAAATGCCAATACTTTATTAATACATGTTATCAACACCCTTTACCTTTCTTTGTCTTATTTCTCTGGCATCATTGATCTTACAATATTGTAACCAGCAGCAAGTGAGTAGGTTTAGGTCTGTGAATATGGGCTGAGCATTTACCTGGGCTGAACTTGTGAACATCATCTTTTGCATATTCACTGTAAAGAGTCATTACCCCTCCCACTGCCAACAATTGTTCCCAAAACAATAGGACATACATTGTTTGATTGGAAATGAACAGTCCAAAAACAATGGAGCAGGTGAAAGTGCCAATACTTTATTAATACATGTTATCAACACCCTGTAGTCTTTGTCTTATTTCTCTGGCATCATTAGTCTTACAAAATTGTAACCAGCAGCAAGTGAGCATTTACCTGGGCTGAACATGAGAACATCATCTTTTGCTTATTCCCTGTAAAGAGTCATTACCCCTCCCACTGCCAAAAATGGTTCCCAAAACAATAGGACATACCTTTTTTGACTGCAAATGAACAGTCCAAAAACAATGGAGCAGGTGAAAGTGCCAATACTTTATTAATACATGTTATCAACACCCTTTACTCTTTGTCTTATTTCTCTGGCATCATTGATTTTACAATATTTTAACCAGCAGCAAGTGAATAGGTTTAGGTCTGTGAATATGGGCTGAGAATTTACCTGGGCTGAACTTGTGAACATCATCTTTTGCATATTCACTGTAAAGAGTCATTACCCCTCCCACTGCCAACAATTGTTCCCAAAACAATAGGACATACAGTGTTTGATTGGAAATGAACAGTCCAAGTACAATGGAGCAGGTGAAAGTGCCAATACTTTATTAATACATGTTATCAACACCCTGTAGTCTTTGTCTTATTTCTCTGGCATCATTAGTCTTACAAAATTGTAACCAGCAGCAAGTGAGCATTTACCTGGGCTAAACATGAGAACATCATCTTTTGCTTATTCCCTGTAAAGAGTCATTACCCGTCCCACTGCCAAAAATGGTTCCCAAAACAATAGGACATACCTTTTTTGACTGCAAATGAACAGTCCAAAAACAATGGAGCAGGTGAAATTGTCAATACTTTATTAATACATGTTATCAACACCTCTTACTCTGTGTCTTATTTCTCTGGCACCATTGATCTTACAATATTGTAACCAGCAGCAAGTGAGTAGGTTTAGGTCTGTGAATATGGGCTGAGAATTTACCTGTGCTGAACTTGTGAACATCATCTTTTGCATATTCACTGTAAAGAGTCATTACCCCTCCCACTGCCAACAATTGTTCCCAAAATAATAGGACATACATTGTTTGATTGGAAATGAACAGTCCAAAAACAATGGAGCAGGTGAAATTGTCAATACTTTATTAATACATGTTATCAACACCCTCTAGTCTTTGTCTTATTTCTCTGGCATCATTAGTCTTACAAAATTGTAACCAGCAGCAAGTGAGCATTTACCTGGGCTGAACATGGGAACATCATCTTTTGCATATTCACTGTAAAGAGTCATTACCCCTCCCACTGCCAACAATTGTTCCCAAAACAATAGGACATACCTTTTTTGACTGCAAATGAACAGTCCAAAAACAATAGAGCAGGTGGAAGTGTTTATGATTGGTAAATAGCAAATCACTTCAAGTGATTGGCAGATTGAGTGAAATCATGTCATTAAGGGCAGAGCCATTTCACTTTAGACACTTTCACTTATAGATAGTTTGTCAAATGGACAGAGAATTAGACAGGATATAGACTTCATTCAGATCCAAAGCATTGCAGTTAGCAGAGGATGGTTTCAATCCACTGACCTCTGGGTTATGGGCCCAGCACATTTCCGCTGCGCCACTCTGCTCGTTGTTATGTGTGCACGGGTTGGAAAATCAACACCTTTTTCTCTTTGTCTTATTTCTCTGGTATCATTTATTTTACAATATTGTAAACAGCAGCAAGTGAGTAGGTTTAGGTCTGTGAATATGGGCTGAGCATTTACCTGGGCTGAACTTGTGAACATCATCTTTTGCATATTCACTGTAAAGAGTCATTACCCCTCCCACTGCCAACAATTGTTCCCAAAACAATAGG